>NC_053434.1:66983004-67165457 GCF_007990345.1 Gossypium hirsutum | reverse complement strand
GGTTCTAGGACTACCATAGCACGTATGAGTCTAGCTATACATGCCATAATGTTAATGTTTAAAAGGGTGATGACTTCTGACGGTTGAAATGTTTTTGTCTTGATTAGTAAATGGATCCCGGTGAGGAAAGAACCCTAGCGGATGACGTTGAGAGCGTAGCGGCTGCTCCTGCACAAGGGACGCCGCCTGTTGAACCTCAGTCATCTGCGAATAATCAAGGTGAGGGGGCTAAACAAGCCTTCTTTACCATGATGATGAGTGGGTCGCGCAGTATGCCCGAGCCAACCCGGCTGTCCAACAATTCCCAAATTTGAATAATCCACCCAAGAGCCTGTAATGCCATCAGTCGCTGATCCTGTGAGGCTGAGTAAGCCACCGGTAGACTTGATTAGGAAGCGTGGGGCCGAGGAGTTCAAGGCCATAGTAACTGATGATGCCGAAAGGGCCGAGTTCTGGCTTGATAACACATCGGGTTTCGATGAATTGTCATGCACACCGGATGAATTCTAAATTGCTGTATCTTTGTTGCGAGACTCAGCCTACTATTGTGGAGGACTTGATTTCCATAGTCCGAACGAGCGAGTAACTTGGGACTTCTTTCAAACGGAATTCCGGAAGAAATTTATTAGCCAGCGGTTCATTGATCAGAAGCGTAAGGAGTTCTTGGAACTCAAGCAAGGCCGTATGACTGTATCTGAATACGAACATGAATTTGTAAGACTTAGTAGGTATGCCCGGGAGTGTGTAGCTGATGAGGTTGCTATGTGCAAAGATTCGAGGAAGGATTGAATGAAGATTTAAAGCTACTAATGGGTATTTTGGAATAAAGGAATTCGTAACACTAGTCGAACGAGCCTGCAAGGCGGAGGAACTTGGAAAGGAGAAGAGGAAGGCTGAATTTGAAGCTAGAGATTATCGTAAAAGATCGACGGGTAAAGCTCCGTTCTCAGCTGTAAAGAAGTTCAAGGAGGACATTAATAAGTCGAGGGCGACTGCGGGAATTTCCATCAGGGCAAGACCATCGATGGGCTCCCGAGCTACTTCGGTAGCTAGTGTGGGCAATAATCGTCACGAGAAACCTGAATGTCCCCAATGTGGAAGACGACACCTAGGTGAATGTTGGGGCAAGTCTACTAGCAGGGCCTGTTACGGGTGCGGTTCGAAGGACCATCTCATTAGAGATTGCACGGAGCTGGATGAGAAGAATAAGATTCAAGGTGCAAGACCTATTGGAGTGACATCTAGAGGTAGACCACCGAGAATTTTTGGAGGCAGGGGTGGTAGTCAGAGGGGGGCTTCTGATACGGCCGATCGCGCCGAGAACCGTGCTCCTGCTAGAGCATATGCCATTCGCGCACGAGAGGAGGCATCCTCCCCCGACGTCATCACTGGTACCTTCACTCTCTTTGATACTAATGTGATTGCATTGATTGACCCTGGTTCTACTCATTCATATGTATGCGAAACCTTAGCAACCAGTAAGACTCTACCTGTTGAGTCTACTGAGCTCGTAATTCGAGTATCAAACCCTTTGGGCCAATGCGTACTTGTTGATAAAGTGTGTAAGAGATGCCCTCTAATAATCCGAGAATCCTGTTTTCCGGCTGATTTGATGCTTTTGCCGTTCGACGAGTTTGATGTTATTCTTGGTTTGGATTGGTTAACCGCGCATGATGCGGTTGTAAATTGCAAAAGCAAGACTATCGACTTGAGGTGCGCAAATAACGAAATAATCCGAGTTGAGTCTGCGGACTTAAGGGGTTGCCAGCTGTAATATCAGCAATGTTGGCCCAGAAATATGTAAGGAAAGGGTGCGAAGCATACCTCGCGTATGTACTTGATGACAAGGAGTTAGAAAAGAAACCCGAATCGGTGCCGGTGGTCTGTGAATACCCGGATGTTTTTCCTGAAGAGTTACCGGGTTTGCCACCTGTTCGGGAGGTAGAGTTTGGTATTGAGCTTGTACCTGGAACTACGCCTATTTCGATCGCTCCATATCGTATGGCACTAACCGAGTTGAAAGAGTTGAAAGCTCAGTTGCAAGAATTGACGGATAGAGGTTTCGCTCGACCGAGTTTCTCACCTTGGGGTGCACCAGTATTGTTCGTGAAAAAGAAGGACGGAACCATGAGGTTGTGCATTGATTATCGTCAACTGAATAAAGTGACGATAAAGAATAAGTATCCGTTACCGCGTATTGATGATCTGTTCGATCAATTAAAGGGAGCATCGGTGTTTTCAAAGATAGATTTGAGATCGGGTTATTATCAGTTGCGGATTCGAGATTCGGACGTACCCAAAACTGCTTTCAGAACGAGGTACGGTCACTACGAGTTCTTAGTGATGCCGTTTGGGCTCACTAATGCCCCTGTGGTGTTTATGGATTTGATGAATCGGATCTTCAGGCCGTATTTGGATCGGTTCGTAGTTGTGTTTATTGATGACATCTTGGTCTATTCAAGAGATGAGACCGAACATGCTGAGCATCTGAGGCAAGTGTTGCAAATTTTGCGGGATAAGCAGTTATATGCTAAGTTCAGTAAGTGTGAGTTCTGGTTAAGAGAGGTTAGCTTCTTGGGTCATGTGGTATCCGCATCGGGTATTCGAGTTGACCCGAGCAAAATTTCAGCCATACTTAACTGGAAGCCTCCGAGAAATGTTACCGAAGTCTAGAGCTTTCTAGGGCTCGCCGGTTATTACCGACGATTTGTCAAAGGTTTCTCGATGATAGCCACACCAATGACGAAGCTACTTCAGAAGGATGTTAAGTTCGAATGGACGGAGAAATGTCAGAAAAGCTTCGATCAACTGAAAACTCATCTGACTGAAGCTCCAATTTTGGTGCAACCCGAATCGGGTAAAGAGTTTGTTGTTTATAGTGACGCATCCCTACTTGGGTTGGGTTGCGTATTGATGCAAGAAGGTCGAGTTGTGGCCTATGCGTCAAGACAATTGAAGCCACACGAGAGAAATTATCCGACCCATGATCTCGAACTAGCCGCCATTGTGTTTGCACTAAAAATATGGCGACATTATTTGTTTGGCGAGAAGTGCCATGTGTTTTCGGATCACAAAAGTCTCAAATATTTGATGACTCAACGAGACTTGAATCTGCGACAAAGACGTTGGCTTGAGTTGTTGAAGGATTACGAGCTTGTCATTGATTACCACCCGGGAAAGGCTAATGTGGTTGCGGACGCCTTAAGCCAGAAATCACTGTTTGCTTTGCGAGCGATGAATGTACACTTGTCTGTTCTACCTGACAATGTGTTAGCAGCTGAATTAAAAGCCAAACCATTATTGACTCATCAAATTCGTGAAGCTCAGAAAGTTGATGATGAATTGGTTGCAAAGCGAGCTGAGTGTGTTCCGAACAAGGAATCGGAGTTTCAGATTGATGATGATGGTTGTTTTAGGTTTAGAAGTCGTTTGTGCGTTCCAAGGAATTCGGAACTCATTCCGATGATACTGAACGAAGCCCATTGTAGCCGAATGTCAATTCACCCGGGGAGCACGAAAATGTACAACGACTTGAAACGTCGGTTTTGGTGGCATGGTATGAAGCGGGACATCTCCGACTTTGTTTCGAGATGTTTAATATGTCAACAAGTGAAAGCGGAACATCAAGTGCCTTCAGGATTACTTCAGCCGATCATGATACCCGAGTGGAAATGGGACCGAGTCACAATGGACTTTGTGTCCGGACTGCCATTGTCCGCAAGTAAGAAGGATGCGATTTGGGTTGTCGTTGATAGGCTGACTAAGTCGGCTCACTTTATCCCCGTACGTACGGATTTTTCATTGGATAAACTAGCCGAATTGTATGTTACTCAGATTGTGAGATTACATGGAGTACCTATTTCTATCGTGTCGGATAGAGATCCGAGATTCACCTCGCGATTTGGAAGAAATTGCAAGAAGCTTTGGTACCAAGCTGCATTTTAGCACCGCTTTTCATCCACAAACCGATGGTCAATCCGAGCGGATAATTCAGATACTTGAGGATATGTTGAGATGTTGCATCCTCGAGTTTAGTGGTACATGGGAACGGTATTTACCCTTGATCGAATTCGCTTACAACAATAGTTTCCAATCAAGTATTAAGATGGCACCTTACGAGGCTTTGTACGGTCGTAAATGCCGTACGCCATTGTTTTGGACCGAGCTCGGTGAAAGTAAAATTTTCGGAGTTGATTTGATTAGAGATGCCGAACAGAAGGTAAAGGTAATCCGTGAAAGTCTGAAGGTAGCCACAGATCGTCAGAAATCGTATGCGGATCTGAAACGGAAGGACATTGAATATCAGGTGGGAGATAAAGTGTTCCTTAAAGTTTCGCCTTGGAAAAAGGTACTTAGGTTTGGCCGTAAAGGCAAGTTGAGCCCGAGATTCATTGGGCCGTACGAAATCTCTGAACGAGTGGGGCCAGTTGCATATAGATTGATTTTGCCCCCTGAACTTGAAAGGATACATGATGTCTTTCATGTTTCGATGCTTCGACGCTATAGATCTGATCCTTCACACATAATTAGTCCGTCGGAGGTTGAAATTCGAGCCGATATGAGTTATGAAGAAGAGCCGATGTGTATCCTAGCTCGTGAAGTGAAGGAGTTGCGGAACAAAAGGGTTCCGTTAGTAAAGGTGTTATGGCTCAAACACGGGATTGAGGAAGCTACTTGGGAAACCGAGAGTTCGATGAAAGAACGATACCCAAACCTATTTACCGGTAAGCTTTTCGGGGACGAAAATTTCTTAAGGGGGGGAGAGTTGTGACAGCCCAAAATTGACCCTAGTCGGGAAGTGGTTTCGGGACCACAAGACCGAGTCGTAAAAATAATTACTTGCTATATTCTATGCTTATTATGTGTGAACATGAGTATGTGGAAGTTTCACTCCCTAATTTTACCAATTGCATGAGAAATTATTAATTGGGATCAATTTGAGACATTGTAAAAATATGATAGTCTAATTCAAATGGTCTATTAGTGCATGTACCAAAAAGAGTGGTTTTGCATGTCAAATTGCCCAAAAGATGATGGGTGGCCGGCCAAGGAGTGATGGTGCTCCACTTATTCCAATTTATTATGTTTTGTTTAGTTAACAAATGACTTAAAATAATTATAATAAAATGGAATAAAGAGAAAAAGGGAAGAGGAGTGTTCATATTCTTCTCCACCTTGCCAAAACCGAAACCAAAGAAGAGAAAAAGGAAAATTCTCCTTTAGGCAATTCGGCACTACACCTTGCTAGTAGGAGGTAAGTTTTGAAGTGTTAGTTAAATCTTCTTATATGTTTAAGTCAATTTGTGAATGTATTTTGACAATATTAAGAAGGATTCAAACTTTTATGATGGTTGGACACTAAACCGTGTATCAAAGTACTAGAATTAGTAGTTGTTTACATGTATTATTGAATGAGTAGAAGATAGAATGGGGTTTAGATGGAAGGTTCATTTGATTTATTTTTGTCCTTGTATGAGAAGAGGTTCATTGTTAAGGCCGAATGAGCATGCTAGATTAGTTGAAAAAAAAATGTTCATGCTATGAGGTAATTTGAATAATTGACCGAAACATGGAAGGAAGGGCAAGATTTATAAATTATGTTTTAGGGTGAAAGGTATAATGAAAGTTGTATTAAGTTTAATGTGCATACTTTGGTCTAAGTGTGGAGGAGTATTCGGCTAAGATAGTTGAATGTGGGTGTTGCCGATTTTTAAATGTAGATTATGGGAGTAGCTATAATGGGCATTAAGATGTTGAACTTAAGAAATTAGAAGTAAATGAACTTGATAGTATTTAAGAGATAGAGGTGATAGATTAATGTTGCACATTCGGCTATGGTTAGGCATGTTGATGACCTTATCTTGATTTAGATAATTAGGCATAAAAGGGTGGTAAAGGGGATGGAATTGTTGAATGATTAGTTGGGTAACAAAAGAGGCATTCGGCCATCTCTTGAGAGCTTGTGTGATGTTGGGTTTAAAATTAGCAAAGGTAACTTACCTAATGCATGTGCATGTGTGATTAGATTTTTTTTGATGACATGATAGTTGCATGAGGTTATTAGCCGAATATACTAACATACATATACATGTGAAATTGGATTGTAAATATTTAGCAAGGTGGTTAAACTAGTTAAATTATTGATTTAGCTCAAGGAGTTAAAGGAGGTGAATCGAGCAAAGGCAAAGAAAAGGTTATCGAGTAGCCGAGTTGGAACCGTCTTACCCAACACGAGGTAAGTCATTAAGCATGTAGTTGGTATTATTTCAATGGTCATAATGTTATGTATTGATGCTGAATGGAATGAATAAATGTACATATATATATATGCATGTACGTATGTGATGATGAAATTGTTGAATGAAAGAAAAGAGGTAAGATGTAATGAGTTGTTGATCTCGGCACTAAACGTGCGGGATAACCACTTATGACCATGAGATTGGCGCTAAGTGTGCGGGATTAAATTGTACAGCACTAAGTGTGCGATTCGACTATGTTGCACTAAGTGTGCGAAATGAATATGATGCACTAAGTGTGCGAATTGACCATGCGGCACTAAGTGTGCGAGTCTGACTATGTAGCACTAAGTGTGCGATTTGATTACGTGGCACTAAGTGTGCGAGTTGATTATATAGCACTGAGTGTGCGGGCTCAATATACATTCGTGAATCATTATGGACACTATGTGTGCGACACTATTGAGTCGATCGTGGACAGCGGATCGGGTAAGTGTCTTGAGTACATGGCTAATATGTGCTATGCTTATACTTGGTGTTGAGCTCGGTAAGTTGAACCTATGTGACAACTATACTTGAAGTCACGTACATAAAAATTTATCGTAGGATGGGTGAAAGGCCGTTTTGTTGTTTGATTGTAACGAAAATAAATTGATTTATGCTTCAATGTCCTATTGATGAGTATATGAATTGTGAATGCATGAATTGATATGAAATTGAATCGATAGGTTGGAGGAACTATGGCATGGTTCGGTATGGATGGAGTAAATTGTCTCATTCCATTTTGTTCCTCTTGTGATAATGTTATTGATGTATAGTAGAGCATTGCTTATGACTTACTGAGTTATAAACTCACCCGGGGTTTCCTTGTCACCCATTATAGGTTGCTTGGACTCATCAATTTTTGCGGGGTCGGGCCGTCATCGAAGTCATCACACCGGATAGCAAGTTTGGGTACTTTCTTCTTAGTGTGCTTAGAAGATCATTTTGGCATGTATAAGCTAGTACGTTGTGTTTGAATTATGGCATGTAAACTTTAAGCCATGCGAAAATGGCACGAATGTTCGATTGAGTTGGATCAAGGGTAGGCATGAAATGGACCTAGTTACTTTCGTAACAGATGCTGGCAGCAGCTGTGTCATGAGATTGAAAAATCACTAAAAATAGTAGGAGTGGAATTAATTGATGAATAAATTATGTAATCGAAGCTCGATGAGTCTGCTTTCATGAGGAAGTAACGAAAAGATCATATGGGCAGTATATTAAGAGATAATCAGATTTTTGTGGGACAGGGCCAGAACAGTTTCTGGATTCCCTGCTCCGACTTTGGAAATTCATTATAAATTAACCAGAAATAATTAGGGGTCGTACCATATATGTACAGATTCCTCTCTGAGTCTAGTTTTCATAGAAACAAACGGCACCAGTATTGAAGCCCCGTGCAGGGAGATATTCAAGTCGTAATGGGCAAAGGTCAGTGTAGTCGACCCCTGCAACTTGGGAAACTTTGACTAATAAACTGTACTAATTGGCCCGACCAAAAATTCTAGAAAAAAATGCATAGATGGGCACATGAGTCTAGTTTCTGGGAAAAATTACGAAACTGATTTTCGAGTTACGAAACTCAAGATATGATTTTTAAAACGACTAGTACACAGATTGGGCAGTGTCTGGAAAATAAATTTTGTAAGGGGTTAAAGCCAGTTAACACCTCGTGTTCGACTCCGGTGTTGGTTTCGGGTTCGGGGTGTTACATTAACAGTACAAAACGAAAAAGCGATAAGGTACTTACTCCAAAACAGTAATCAACCCAAGGGAGATTCGACTTTTTGGCTTTCAAACTAATATGGTGAATAAGGTTTATTTGGCACAAATTAGAGAAAAAAGGTAGAAGAAGGAATTGACTAACCCAAAGGGTAAATCAAAAGAGATCTGAGGAGAGAAAGAATGACAAAATAATCAACTAGAAAAGATGGAAAAGCCAATCGACACTTAAAGGAATAAATGAAAAATTTGGCATTAGCCTAGGATCCCAAACTCAGCACATATTTATTGCATCTAGCCAAACTGTCTGACCCTCAATTCCCAATTCAGCTCCATCACTTCCCCCTTCTTATATCCTCGTTTTCTCCTTGATAACTCCCCAATCTATTTCCTAAATTTTCTCTTCTGAACACTCCCCTTAGAGTCCATCTTGACACCACATCCAACCTTCTAGAAGGCCAAAATTAAACGCCTAAAAATACTAAGCAAGGATTCGAACCTCGGATCTTCTCGCTAGCCACTAACGCCACCTTCCGACACCCTAAGTGGCGTCACTTAGCCACTTCACCATAAGGCATTTTTGATGCCATTTCCCCCTATTTTTATTTAAAATCCCAACTACTCCCAACCTTGGTTCTTTTAATGATTAAATTAAAATTCTTCCGCCACAAAACTCGAACCTAGAATTTCTCCAACAAACCTAGACACTTCAAATTCCTTAAACACTTAAAACCAACATGTCTTTTGTCGTTTCTTGCACACTTAAAAAGTTTATGAAACCCAAAGTCCAAAACCCAATTCATATAGGCCCAAAATTTGGGGTGTTACAACTCTACCCCTTAAAAAAATTTCGTCCTTGAAATTCTCAACTATTAGTACAGCTGCATAACATAGACTACCACACCACGCTCTCGCTGCGCACTCTGATTCCAAACTAAGTAAATAGCACATTATGGTGAAAGAACAAACGAATATTCACCTCTGGAGCGTCTCTGTCCTCTCGACGACGTGCTACATAGACCAGCGCTGGCTGTCTCACCTTAGCATGGCCTGCATATTGCGCCTGGTGCTCCACATCCTCGTCCATTACCATTACCGCCCCTGGCCTTCCCATGACCCCTTTGCAGCAGCTGACCACCCCTTGGTGGCTAAGCACCACCTTGGCCTAGTACTGGCTCTCGACCTAGCATTTGGGGGAAATCCTTGATCCTATGCTTCATAAACTCACAAGTGAAACAAGCTCCCATTCTCTTCCAACACTCGCCTCTATGGCCTCTTCCACAATCAGCACCAGGTGGCACCCCTGGATTAGCAGCAGGGGGCCCTACTCCAACTGGCCCATTAACTCTAGCCCGAGCCCTAGGCCTCTGTCCAACACCAGGAGCCTCAGCCTCCCTCTTGCTCTTACCCTTTTCCTTCTCTCAATTCAGGTGCTCTATTCGCTTCACCTCCTCCTCTGTGACAGCCCTAAAATGACCCTAGTCGGAAAGCGGTTTCGGGACCGCTAAACCGAGTCACCAAATTATTTGAATATGATATTTATTGTCTAAAATATGTGAATATGAATGTGTGAAAGTTTTGAGCTTCGATTTAGTCGATTGCATGTGAATTTAATTAATAGGACTTATGTGTGGCACTTTTAAAAGGTGATAGGTTAATCTATAAGGACCTATTAGTGCATGTTATGAAAATAATGGGCTTGCATGTCAAATTTCCACCTATGACAAGTAGTGGACGGCCATGCTATGGGTTAAAGCCTATTATAAACATTTTTGTGTTAGTGATTTATGTTAGAAATAATAAAATAAAAGGTTAGTAATAAAGTAATAAAAAGGGAGGGGTGATGAAAACAAAGTTGTCTCATCCTTGCTCCCCCTATTGCCGTGACTTGAGGAAGGAAGAAGAAGAGGATTTTCTTGCTTCATGATGGGTTGGTTGATGTTTAGGAAGAGGTATGTTAATGCTCTTTCATTGAAAGTCTTTGTATATTTGGAGTGGTCATCAAGTATAGAAGCTAACTCATGGCAAATGTTTTTGTAAATTTATGAAGATGACATTCGGTCATGGATGTTTGTATTTCTTTGATGTTGTTTTTGATGCTTAGGTGTATTGAGGGTTGATTATAGATGAGTTGAGCTTGGTAAAATTGAATATTTGTGGCTTAATTGCTTAATGACAATTGGCTATGTTGAAATGCCAAATTAGTGCTAAATTGTAAGTATTTAATTGAGTGTTCGAATATGAATTTAAGAAGAATGATACATTCGACTATGCTTTGATGTGCTTGGATTATTGTTCATTGAGTAAGTGATTGAGGAATGATTAGAAGAATTTGAATGCTAAACTAGTTGATTTGTTTATAATGTCCGATTATGTAAAAATTTGTTTGGTGATATATATATGTATTCGGCAATGGGATAAAATGTGTATCAAGGTAAGTTTCATGGTGATTATGCTTGTGATGTTGGGTTAATATTCGGCATTGAGTAATGCTGGGGTAAGGTGATTAATCGGCTATGAAATTAGCTAAATTAAATAAGCATGAAATCGAGTCATGGTATGTTTTATCGAATATGATACATATTGAAATCTATTGTTTTAGATATAGATTAAATGATATGTGATTGCCCAATGTGATAGTTAAGTGAATAATATTGGTTAAGTACTTAAGCAAATCTATTGTTTTACTTAAGCTTAAGAGCAAAGAGGATCAAAGTCGGATGGGGGAAAAGAGAAAGTAAACAAATAGCCGTGGATATCCAGTCGTCGACCACTTCCGAGGTAAGTTTTAAGTGATTAAACGTTGAGTAAATTCAATCATAATAGGACATAATGAGTTGATTTAATAAGATATGATGTGGCCATGATATGTCTTAAACTCAAATGGTAAGTTCATATGTGTTCGGACTTGGAAAGTTAAGAGCAAATTGTAATAATTTGCTTTGGATAGCAACAGTAACGTGATTTTAGAAAATCACTATAAATTGTTGGTGTGGAATTATAGGCTGAATAAAATATGTAATCAAGGCTTAATTAGTCTAGTTTCTTATAAAAGAGACCTTGTGAGCAAACAAATTTCCTATAAAGAGATATTTAAAGTTGTGTGAGACGGTGTCAGAATGACTCCGAAATCCCCTGTTCTGTTTTTAGAAAATCATTATAAATTGTACAAAAATGGTTATAAGATAAAATTTATATGCTTAGACTCCTTAATGAGTCTAGTTTCAAATGAAATCAAATACAACACATTTTTAATTCTTTAAAATGAGAAATTTGATTCGTAGTGAAGAGTGGTCAGATTAGTCAAACAGTGAAATAGGGGAAATTTTAAGAAAAATCTGGTATTGATTGGCAAAACCTAAAATTCTGGAAATTTTATGGATGGAAGATATACGAGTCTATATTCAGAAAAAATTAACGGCAAGTGATTTGGAGTTTTGTAGCTCCGGTTATAAATAATTTAGTGACCATTGCTCAGGAAAACAGCTCGTAGTGAATATGTGATTTTGTTGTAAACATGGATAAAACTTGTTTTAGTTGCTCATAAGCTATTGATTAAACCCATACTTGAATTCTAAATCGTGATATTGTAAGCTTATGAGTATTCGAACATGAAATGATAGTATGGCGTAAAATTGAATTATTCATTGGAATGTGATGAATTTGAAAGTGTATATATGTGATAAGGCCGAATGGCCAATGTGATGAATGTGAAAGTGTATATATATGTGATAAGGCCGAATGGCCAATGTGATGAATGTGAAAGTGTATATATATGTGATAAGGCCTAATGGCCAATGTGATGAATGTGAAAGTGTATAAATGTGATAAGGCCGAATGGCCAATGTGATGAATGTGAAAGGCAATGTGATGAATGTGAAAGTGTATAATATGTGATAAGGCCTAATGGCCGATGTGATGAATGTGAAAGTGTATATATGTGATAAGGCCTAATAGCCGATGTGATGAATGTGAAAGTGTATATATGTGATAAGGCCTAATGGCCGATGTGATGAATGTGAAAGTGTATATATGTGACAGGGCTGAGTGGCCAACGTGATGGATGTGAAAGTGTATAAATGTGATAAGTCCCGAAGGGCAATTGTGTCAGTACTATATCCGGGTTAAAACCCCGCAGGCTTTATGCGAGAATATTATCCTGATTAATGTCCGTAGGCTTCGTGCGCGTACTATATCTGAGCTTTAAAGACCCGATGGCTAAATGCTAGGATTCAAGTAAGACTTTGATATTGAGTATCTGCATTAAGTTACCATCAAATAACTATTATGTATTCAAGATGTTCAGGTACGTATTACTTACTCATCGGTGGAGTGATTTCGAGGTGAATTATCAGTATCAAAGAGGTAGGTAAATGTGATTAATATTATAACTCCAAATGTGAGAATGTGCTTTGGAAATATTTGACCATCTAGGTCATTATTATTCGAAAGTATATATGTGGCAGCCAAGTGTTGCGTTTAATGATATTATAGATCGAGATGAAGCTCTAGATTAACTTCATCGAACAGTTGAAATGAATGACCAATAATAGTGATTGAGAACACTTTGTCTTGCTTAAAACTTACTAAGCATTAAATGCTTACTCCGTTCTTTGAATCTCTGTTTTATAGATTTTGGTTCGTCAGCTATCGGACTCGGGATTATTGAAGTCGAAGTCGCCCACACTATCAAAGCCCTTTTGGTACACTTTTGGTTGAACTCTGAAAATGGCATGTATAGGACTACCCTTTTTGTAGTGGGTCATGGACCCTTTGGATTTGTATAATTTTGGATAGCCATGTGAAAATGGCTTATATATGTTTGAGCATAATGTTATAATCATTTAGTATGGATATGGTTATTGAGAGGTGTGGATATGCTTAACAAGGATTGGCCATGGGAATGGTCAATCACTATCATAATTTGTGCTATTTATGCTAAAAGGCCTAGTTGAATCATGGAAACTATGAAATAGGTAAAGTCTACCTTAAAGGCAGATGCTGACAGCAGCAGTGATGTAGATTTGGAAAATCACTAAAAATAGTAGGAATAGAATTAAATAGTGAATAAATTATTTAAATGAACCTTGATGAATCCAATTTCATATGGAAGAAACGAAACGGTCATATGAGTGGTATGTTAAGAGATAATTAGGTTTTCGTGAGACAGGGCCAGAACGGTTTCTGGATTCCCTGTTCCGACTTTGGAAATTCATTATAAATTAACCAGAGATAATTAGGAGTCATGCCATATATGTATAGATTTCTCTCTGAGTCTAGTTTCTATAGAAACAAACTTCATCAGTATTGAAGCCCTGTACAGGGAGATATCCGAATTGTAATGCATGAAGGTCAGTGTAGTCGCACCCTGTAACAGGGGAGACTTTAACTAATAAACTGTACTAATTGGCCCGACCAAAAATTCTAGAAAACAATATGTAGATGGAAATATGAGTCTAGTTTCAGGGAAAAATCACGAAACTGATTTTTGAGTTGTGAAACTCAAGATATGATTTTTAAGGTGACAGCGACACAGTTAGCCAGCTGTCTGGAAATTTTTAAAATGGACTGCGATAGTAAGCGAATTTAGTCTGTGAACCCCTCGTGTCCGACTCCGGCAACGGTCTCGGGTACGGGGTGCTACATCCTCTATCTTTGCTTTCTCCACCTATTTCAAGAAACCTCACTCCCTTTGTAGAGCTATCAATACCTTGAGGCTATCTCTTAGCCCATCCTCAAATGTAACGCAACGCTCGTAGTCCGTTTCCACCATAACTTTTGCATACCTACTAAGGCGCAGAAATTTTGCCTCATACTCCGCCACCAATTTGTTTCCCTGGGTCAAGTTCAGGAACTCCTTCCTTCTAACATCCACATAACTCGCTCCTACATACTTCCCTTGGAATGCAGCTTTGAAGAACTCCCAAGTGACCTGCTCAAGTTGGGTGCCCTCTTTCACTATCAGCCACCACTGGTAAGCTTCTTCCCTAAGTAGTGACACTGCCCCTTTCAACTTTTGTTTAGGTGAATAGTCCAAGTCTTCCATTATCCTTTCAATGGCCTCCAACCAATATTCAGCCACATTAGGAGCCACACTAGCCACGACCTTAAAGATCTCAGTCCCATTTGCACGAAGTCGCTCCGGAATGGACCCCCGATTCCCCGTGCCATTATTGGGTCCAACGACCATTTCCAAAATCCTTAGCATTACCTGCGGCAATGCATCTTCTCTCGCGGCCCAATCATACGGTCTATTCCCATCCATAGGTGAGGCCAAAGCCTCTTCAACTCCAACATTGGGCATATGGCCTGATGCCGAAAATTCAACCCTCACACTTTCGCGGCCTTGGCCACGGCCCCTTGCACCTCTTCTAGCACTCATCGTCGATTCGAGTATTATCTGGATTAAAAATTTTATGAAGTTTTAGTTAATTTTAATAATTAACCCGATGTTTTATGAAAGTATTTAAAAAGAATATTATTTTCGAAACTCCTCTATAGTTTCAGGGTCCTATGGGCTTCAGTTCCACTCTAACAAAATCATCTAAAGTAGCCCTCTAACTATCTACTGTATAACAATTTAAACAAATTTAAGAATAAAAATACTTGGTTCAATGTTGGAGACTCGGTGTGCCACTCAGTAAGATTTCCCCTTTTCCATAATAGTGTGATCCAAAATATTTTTAAAATAGAAAAAGAAACCAAATAGTAATAAGGCCCACTTCACAGCCCGAGTTTTGCAACCTGAGCTCTGATACCACTAAATATAACACCTCAAATTTGGCCCAGACGCTATGGCCGAATCTGATGTGTCACATTAAAGTATTTTAGCGAAAATCGTGTTTTCATTGAAAACCCTTCTTAAAATAAAAGAAACCCTAATTAACTAAAAAAACCTTTCAGTTACGAAAGCTTTGTTTAAAAGATTTGATTTTTTAAAAAAACTTAGTTGCGAAAACGTAGAAAACATACTATAATTTAAGAAATCCATGTTCAACTTCCCGTAATTACAATGAAAATAATAATAATAATTCAAGTAATAATAACATGATGAAAACCTTATTACAAACTAGTCTGAACATACTTAAAAAGAAATAAAAACTTAAATTCTTAAAAAACCAAGTCCGACTTATCTTGCTAGCCGGCCACCCAGAGTCCCTCCAAACATCGAACCTTCTACTGAGCATCACCTGAAAGTAAAATAAAAGAAGGGGTGAGTTTTCTCAAACTTAGTGTGTACAACCCTCAATGAAAAACAAGCATTCAAAGAGATATCATCAAACATGCAATGCAACCCCATCCAAATTATCCATCCGCTACACACTAGCTCCGTCCCCCGTCACGCCATGTGGGGATATAGATATCGACTCACCCAGCCCACACACCAATGGTAGCCCGGTTGTGGAACTACCTTCATTTACATATTGGGCTTTAAAAGCCGTCGGTGGATCCACGATTATCAAGCAACCATGCAATCCTCAAATACTTCCTCCGTTCCATAGTTCCCACCCCATATGCAACCTAAGCAGAACATCATATGTATGCATGTCACATCCATAAAACTTACAACCAACACCTAGGGGTATTTTGGTCATTTTTGCCCTTAAGGGTTTTTCGGTAATTTTCCCTTAATTATTGTTTTCACGTACCTTGACCGTTAACAAGTCCCGCGAGCTAACATGAACGAGTACTATGCACCAGGTAGGATTCCAGAGAAAAGGAGATGGGTCATTAAGACCGCTTATGTACCAAGCTCTCTCTAGATCCAATCCTAGACATGCATATACCCGTTGCCACACCTTAACCCTTTGACTTGTCCACGGTCACAACATATAAATTAAGTCTTATGTAGTTATCATATACTAGGCCCAAAATCCCTTACAACGCCCAAACAAATTCACATACCTGTATCTGGTCCATTATGCCCAATCATATTCATATAGCCCCTTTAGGCCCAAATCACCTGTATATGGCCCATTAGGCCCAAATCACATTTATTTGGCCTGTTAGGCCCAGTCACATTCATATTCATGCTCACATACAAATTCCTATCGCATAGCATCAATATTCAGTTTTTACCTATTATGGACCCAACAGCCCATCGAGCCCATTTAGCCCATTCTGGCCCATATGGCCAAATCACAACCCAAGTCCACGGAATCGCCCGTGGGTCTCAGGTAACCTATTTGTCTTCCTATTACGAGTGTTCGCGTACTAGCAAGACACTGTAGCCTAACTTTCGGCTTTTCAGCATTTCGGCATTTCGGCTTTTACGGATTCATAATGTGTGCGCAGTGTGTGTACACACCTGGTAAGGAAGCGTGCCACGATTCCCTTAGTCACCAACCTACAATGAAAACACCCTTCCATTAATCTTATGTTTAATCCATATTCTACCCAAAAACTGAAACCTCACCTTAACCTTACCTCGAACACCAATCCTTAATAGCCTTCCTTGATCACGTACTTCCTAGATCTGCATTAATCTTACTCATTAAAACCAAATACTAGGGGACTCAGATCAAACATAATTCACCCCCTTATCTCATTTAAGATCATTCGGCCAACCTTAACCAAAAAGAAAGGAATACTTACCAAAACTGCAAAACACCTTAGGAGCAATTCGGCAGAGAGCTACAATCCGAGATTCGATACTAATTCCCTACCAGAGTTGATTAGAAAAAGTGAGGGAGGGAAGTACTCAGCATTAACAATACTAACCGAAAAAGCGATAAGGTACTTACACCAAAAGAGTAATCAGCCCAAGGAAAATTCAGCTTTTCGGCTTTCAAACTAATATGGTGAATAAGGTTTATTTGGCACAAATTAGAGAAGAAGGGTAGAAGATGGAAACGACAAACCCAAAGGGTAAATCAAAAGAGATCTGAGGAGAGAAAGAATGGCAAAAGAATATGCTAATAAAGATGGAAAAGCCAATCAGCACTTAAAGGAGGAAATGAAAACTTTGGCATTAGCCTAGGATCTCAAACTCAGCACATATTTATAGCCTCTAGCCAAACTGCCTGACCATCAATTCCCAATTAAGCTCCATCACTTCCCCCTTCTTATATCCACATTTTTCTCCCTGATAACTCCCCAATCTATTTCCTAAATTTTCTCTTCTGAACACTCCCCTTAGAGTAAATCTTCACGCCACTTCCAACCTTCTAAAAAGCCAAAATTAAACACCTAAAAATACTAAGCTAGGATTTGAACCTCGGATCTCCTTGCTAGCCACTATCGCCACCTCCCAACACCCTAGGTGGCGTCACTTAGCCACTTCACCATAAGGCCTTTTTGATGCCATTTTCCCCTATTTTTATTTAAAAGCCCAACTACTCCCAACCCTGGTTCTTTTAACAATTAAATTAAAATCCCTCAGCCTCAAAACTTGAACCCAGACCTTCTCCAACAAATCTAGACACTTTAAATTCCTTAAACCCTTAAAGCCAACATGTCTTTTGTCATTTTCTTGCTCACATAAAAATTTTATGAAACCCAAAGCCCAAAACCCAATTCATCTAGGCCCAAAATTCAGGGCGTTACAACTCTACCCCCTAAAAGAAATTTCTTCCTTGAAATTCTCAATTATTAGTACAGCTGCATAACATAGACTTCTACACCACGCTCTCGCTCTGCACTCTAATTCCAAACTAAGTAAATAGCACATTATAGTGAAAGTACGTACCAATATTTGCCTCTAGAGCATCTCCGTCCTCTCGACGACGTGCTGCATAGACGAACGCTGGCTGTCTTACCTCAGCATGGCATGTATTCCTGCCTAGTACTCCACGTCCTCGTCCATTGCCGTTAACACCCCTGGCCTGCCCACGACCCCTTGGCGGCAGTTGACCAGCCCTTGCTGGCTGAGTACCACCTTGGCCTAGTACTGGCTCTCGACCAAGCATTCGGGGGCAATCCTTGATCCTATGCTTCATAGACCCACAATTGAAACAATCTCCCATTCTCTTCCAACACTCGCCTTTTTGGCTTCTTCCACAATCAGCATAAGGTGGCACCCCTGGATTAGTAGCAAGGGCCCCTACTCCAACTGGCCCATTAACCCTGGCCCTAGCCCTAGGCCTTTGTCCAACACTAGGAACCTCAGCCTCCCTCTTGCTCTTAACGCTTTCCTTCTCTAGATTCTGGCGCTCTATGCACTTCTCGTCCTCCGCTATCTTTACTTTCTCCACCAATTCCGAGAAAACTAGCTCCCTTTCTAGAGCTATCAATACCCTGAGGCTATCTTTCAGCCCATCTTCAAATGTAACGCAACGCTCATAGTCCGTTGCCACCATAACTTTTGCATACCTACTAAGGCGCAGAACTTTCGCCTCATACTCCGCCACCGATTTGTTTCCCTGGGTCAAGTTCAGGAACTCCTTCCTTCTAGCATCCACATAACTCGCTCCTACATACTTCCCTTGGAACGCAGCTTTGAAGAACTCCCAAGTGACTTGCACAAGTTGGGTGCCCTCTTTCACTGTCAGCCACCACTGGTAAGCTTCTTCCCTCAGCAGTGACACTGCCCCTTTCAACTTTTGTTTATGTGAACAGTCCAAGTTATCCATTATCCTTTCAGTGGCCTCCAACCAGTATTCAGCCACATTAGGAGCCATACTAGCCACGCCCTTAAAGATCTCAGCCCCATTTGCACGAAGTCGCTCCGGAATGGACCCCCGATTTCCCATGCCATTATTGGGTCCAGAATCCTTAGCATTGCCTGCGACAATGCATCTTCTCCTGCGGCCCGATCATTCGGTCCACTCCTAGCCATAGGTGAGGCCGAAGCCTCTTTTACTCCAACATCGGGCATATGGCCCGATGTCGACAATTCAACCCTAACACTTCCCTTGCCTCGGGCACGGCCCCTTGCACCTCTTCTAGCACTCATCTTCGATTCACGTATTAAATGGATTAAAAATTATATGAAGTTTTAGTTTTTTTTAAAATTAACCCGATGTTTTATAAAAGTATTTAAAAAGAATATTGTTTTCGACAATACTCTATAGTTTCAGGGTCATACAGGATTTAGTTCCACTCTAACAAAATCATCTAAAGTAGCCCTCTAACTATCTATTGTATAACAATTTAAACGAATTTAAGAATAAAAGTACTTGCTTAGTTCGATGTCGAAGACTCGGTGTGCCGCTCAGCAAAATTTCCCTTTTTCCATAACAGTGTGATCCAAAATATTTTTAAAACAGAAAAAGAAACCAAATTGTAATAAGGTCCACTTCACAGTCCAAGTTTTGTAACCTGGGCTCTGATACCATTAAATATAACACCCCAAACTCGGCCCAGACACTATGGTCGAATCTAACGTGTCACATTAAAGTGTTTTAGTGAAGATTGTATTTTCATTAAAAACCCTTCTTAAAATAAAAGAAACCCTAATTAACTAAAAAAAGAACTTTCAGTTACGAAAGCTTTGTTTAAAACATTTGAATTTTTAAAAAAAACTTAGTTGCGAAAACGTAGAAAACATACTATAATTTAAGAAATCCATGTTCAACTTTTCGTAATTACAATGAAAATAATAATAATAATAATTCAAGTAAACAAATTCACATACCTGTAACTGGCCATTATGCCCAATCAAATTCATATGGCCCCTTTAGGCCCAAATCACCTGTACATGGCCCATTAGGCCCAAATCAAATTTATATGGCCCGTTAGGCCCAGTCACATTCATATTCATGCTCACATACAAATTCGTATCACGTAGCATCGATATTCAGTTTTTGCCTATTATGGACCCAACAACCCATCGGGCCCATTTAGCCCATTTTGGCCCGTATGGCGAAATCACAACCCAAGTCCATGGAATCGCCCGTGGGTCTCAGGCAACCTATTGGTCTCCCTGTTACGAGTGTTCACGCACTCGCAAGACTACCGTAGCCAAACTTTCGGATTTTCGGCATTTCAGCATTTTGGTTTTTATCGAATCATAGTGTGTGTGCAGTGTATGTACACACCTAGTAAGCAAGTGTACCGCGATTCCCTTAGTCACCAACCTACAATGATATCACCCTTCCGGTAATCATATGTTTAAACCATATTCTACCCAAAAATCGAAACCTCACCTTAACCTTACCTTGAACACCAATCCTTAATAGCCTTCCTTGATCACGTACTTCCTAGATCTGCATCAATCTTACTCACTAAAACAAAACACTAGGGGACTCAGATCCAACATAATTCACCCCCTTATCTCATTTAAGATCATTCTGCCAACCTTAACCAAAAAGAGAGGCATACTTGCCAAAATCGCAAAACACCTTAGGAGCAATTTGGAAGAGAGCTACAATACGAGATCCGATACTAAATCCCTACCAGAGTTTATTAGAAAGAGTGAGGGAGGAAAGTACTCTGCATTAAAAATACTAACCGAAAAAACGATAAGGTACTTACACCAAAAGAGTAATCGGCCCAAGGGAAGTTTGGCTTTTCAGCTTTCAAACTAATATGGTGAATAAGGTTTATTTGACACAAATTAGAGAAGAAGGGTAGAAGAAGAAATCGACAAAACCAAAGGGTAAATCAAAAGAGATCTGAGGAGAGAAAGAATGGCAAAAGAATCAGCTAATAAAGATGGAAAAGCCAATCGGCACTTAAAGGAAAAAATGAAAAATTTGGCATTAGCCTAGGATCCCAAACTCAGCACATATTTATAGCCTCTAGCCAAACTGCCTGACCCTCAATTCCCAATTCAGCTCCATCACTTCCCCTTTCTTATATCCTCGTTTTTCTTCTTGATAACTCCCCAATCTATTTCCTAAATTTTCTCTTCTGAACACTCCCCTTAGAGTCCATCTTCACGCCACTTCCAACCTTCTAGAAGGCCAAAATTAAACTCCTAAAAATACTAAGCTAGGATTCGAACCTCGAATCTTCTTGCTAGCCACTAACGCCACCTCCCTACACCCTAAGTGGCATCACCTAGCCACTTCACCTCAAGGCCTTTTTGATGCCATTTTCCCCTATTTTTATTTAAAAGCCCAACTACTCCCAACCCTGGTTCTTTTAACAATTAAATTAAAATTCCTCTGCCATAAAACTGAAACGCAGAGCTTCTCCAACAAAGCTAGACACTTCAAATTCCTTAAACCCTTAAAGCCAACATGTCTTATGTCATTTTCTTGCTCACTTAAAAATTTTATGAAACCCAAAGCCCCAAGCCTAATTCATCTAGGCCCAAAATTCGAGGCGTTACACATATGGTTAGGTCACTATGTAGTACTAAGTCCAGGCTACTACATGTATCAGTTGTTGGTCTCATGTGTAGTACTCAGTGTAGGCTACTATGTGTACTAGATGGCTTCGGTTACAAGGGTGGTAATATGTGCAGGCAACAGTGTATCTGTTATTATTCCGATGAGTTCAATAGGAAATTGACTACATGAAAATACATGTGAACATGACCATTTGATGAATAAGTTCAAGGATATGTTTGTGGAAATTTATGAGCTGTGTGCTCAATTGTTGAACGAAGTTTTGGAATGGAGTAAGTGAAATTATGTAAGAGTGAAATTTGTAATAAAACAGTTTTGAACAGCAGTAGTTATGTAAATTTGAAAAATCACTAAAAATCATGGAAATCGAATTAGAGGTTGAATAAGATATGAAATTAAAGATTTTTGAGTCTATGTTTTATATAATGGGAACAATGTAAGCAAAATAATTTTTTATTATGAGATATTTTAAATTTTGTGAGATAGGGTCAGAATGATTTTGGAATCCCCTATTTTGACTTAGAAATATCATTAAAAATTGTAAATATATAATTATGTGTTATAATTTATATGATTAAAATACTTAATGAGTCTATTTTCAAGAGAAATAGTTGGGAACATTAATTGAAACTCGTATTATGAGAGAATTTATTTTTAGTAAAGAAAGGTCAAAGCTATCATGTAGCAGAACAGGGGTAACTTTAAAGAATAAACTGTACTTATTGGCTAGACCAAAAATTCTGAAAATTTTATGGTAACAATATATGTGGGTTTAGTTTTCAGGAAAATTTACAAATCTTAATTTGGAGTTCCTTAACTCCAGATATAAATAATTTAGTAACTATGACTCGAGAAAATAGCATGACCAAAAAATAAGTAAAAGTGTAATTTTGATTATATTTCCATGGAATCATGTTGGTAATTTGCTTATTATTTTCATATGGAAATACTAAGATTTAAGCATACTTTCTCCTTTCCATTTCTTTTAGTACTGTCAAGTCGGCTCGGGGTTGGAGATCGTCAGAGGCAGCATCACACTATCAAGCCAATACCTTTGGAATATTGTTACATATGTTAGAATTATCGAGTGGCATGTATAGGGACCTAGTTCTATGACATGTGTTATTATGATTTGGAAAAATGTATTGGCCTATTTTGGGCTATTGTATATGGCCATGAGATGTGGCTCATATTGATTATGGCTTGTAAGTATAGCTAGTCAAGTTATGATTTATTGCTTATGATGTGAAGATATGATTATGTTTGTTTGTCATGCATGGTTGGCAATATGTCATGTGTGTTGAATGTATGTTTTATGACCATGAATTAAATGTGTAATATGGAGATAAATAATAATGCTTTGAACATGGAAGTTTGATGATAAGTTGAAATAAATTAGCACAAAGATAACTATGGTATGGCTAGTACCTATGCTTGTTTGATATTCATATGATGTTGTGCACTTGATTTACTTGATTAAGTGATTGTGACAAATAGAAATTCATGAAGGTATGAATAAAAGGTTCATAATAACATGATATGGATAAAATGTCATTGTCCCGATTGAACATTAAATGTTGATAGATTGCATTGATATCTTTAAATGAGATAAAGGAATACATTATGATAAGCTTATCTATGTTCAGTTGATAGTTCTATGATATATATGATCGATTTTCTCTAGTGAATGTATGTATTTGGGTAACTCATTAACCTTATTGATGGAACAAATGTTCGTGTATACTTGTTTGGATAATTATAATGGGCAAACTGGTATAGTTTAAGTAAATGTGCTAAAATTGATTGAATTGAGTTATATGATGTTAATGATATGTATAGGATGATGTGCAAGATAAAAGTTTTGATTATGACATACTTATCCATGTTTTTTGGCCTTCATAAAATGTTATGTGCATGACTTGTTTGATTGAATGAATGGGATAAGTAAAGTTATTCAGAATCCATAGAATGGATGCATAAATGCACTGGTTTAAATAAGATAATTGGAAGGTTCATGCCATACAGGTGTGAATAATAATTTGCCAGAAGTGGATGATATGTTTGTGAAAATGTTTCTATGATGATGAAGTAGTGTTTTGTAAAGGACTTTATAAGATCAATGTTGAATAAGCTCACAAGTATTAGACCAAAGAGTTCAACTATAGACTATGATCAAAGATTAATTGGATTGATGAGTAAAAACAGAGCTAATAGAGTGCGATGTTGAGAAATGTATTAACTGGAACTTCTTCAGAACCGATCTTCTTCAATGAAAATCATAATGTGGGATTTGTAATGACATAAATAGTTGGAGGAATAAATCTTGAAATGTAAGATATCTGAATGTCGTAATTATAGTAAGCAGATTATGACTGTCTCTCTTGAGGTACTTTATGAGTTCATTTACTCTTAGAAGTACTACTGGGGCTATCTATTTTTAGATAAATTGTTACCGTGTGAAAATGTTTATTAATTTTGGAATAAGACGAAAGTATTGATAGTTTGACTGGTATATAATCTGTATTGCTCTATTTTCCCTCGGCATTCTATTACATTTCGTCTATTGGGAATTTATGAGAAAATGCACATGATGTCATTATTCTGTTTCTTCTAATTGATATTGTATTCGATATATATATAGGGGAAGATATATATATAGGGGAAGGTACATTATCCTTGTTGCATTTAATTCTAGTGGGCTTGAATGATGTATTCTTCTAGACTTCTTTCCTCTGCGAAATTATCGAAATCTTCCATATTTTCTTATGAGCTTTGTTGTAAGTCTTTCATTATGATATTGTATCTTGGATTTCTTTATCTTGGATTTCTTAATCCTGGTTTTCTTGTTATCTATATTCCAAAATTTATCAATCACGGCTCATATCTACAGTGTGTTCTTCAGTTGTGATAATCATGTCAAGTGTGACTATGCTTTTGGTTTCATCATAGTAATATGGTAATTCTAGTATCTAGATTTATCTAAATCTTCGTGAAGGATTTGACATCGGTAAAGGCATAAGTGGTGAAATTGCTAGTTATAACTTGTATGGTGGATTTCTTTTCTCAAGTAAGTTAATCGCAGTTGATGCCTTTAATTGAGATATCCTCGTTGCTTGAATTAATGCTTTTGAAATGGTTTATGATTAGTATGATAAATGAACTTTGAATGATTACATATTGAATTGTTCTATTGATTGGAAGAGAGGATTTCTTGAAATGTCATTTATTGATAATTAAGACAGACTTAGTGGCTCAATCGGTATTGGTTACTGTTTGAAAGACTAAACGAGATTTCATGTCTGGGAACAAAATTTCATTCCTTTACGAGTAAAAGACGGATAGTTTGAATGAAAAGTGTATATTCCCTAGCAGACATTGATATGATTTAAAGTTTCTAGGAATGATAAATTTATCGCCTTGTGAAAGTTGAATGGTATATTGCATGTTAGTAAAGTTTAGAAAAGACGAGAAAATTGTTAACCAGGACATTAGACTTGGTTTGGCCTACATCGGGCAAGAAATTCTTGATTTTTAGTGATGTGTTGTTAAACGGATTGTGATACATTTTGAGACAAAAAGGAAATGTGATAGCTTAATGTATTTGTTGTCATAGAAGATTCGAGTTTGAGATAGTGTAGATGATATGAGATTGTTGTTGTATGATCTTTAAGTAAAGGAAAACGTGGTTACAAGTGCTTGGGTAGAAAGTCCAGAGCTATTCAGAGAGTTTGCAAGAAAGCTCACGGAAGTAATGTGTTGGTGTTCAAGTTTGGAACTCGACATTTCTGATCTTTGTATTTGATACTTGAAATGTTATCAGGTTAAATTTGAATATCAGGTGATGTCAGAACGATTTTCGCCAGTGGTGGAAATTGAATGGAAATGAGAATGAGATTATCATAGATTTCATATCAGGATTATTCCTATCTTTGAAAGAGAAAGATGTTATGTGACTTGTTGTTAAGTAATTGATGAATCTGCAAATCATGTCGGTATGTACTGAATTTTTGTTCATCAGACTTATTGTATTAAGTATCTTTGAGATTGTTGAATTTCTTAAAATGCTAGTTTTTGTTAATTGGATTGAGATCCGAGATTTATATCGTGAATTATTGAAAAAGCTAAATGAGGCTTTGAATTTTAATGACGACCAGAGGTTGAATTAATAAACTATCGGGCTGTATAAATGATAGAGAACTTAAGGCCATGATGATCGAGCTAGTTACGCCATTTGAATCCGAGAGGATTCAAGTATGATATGCATATATATTCTATGAACGGTATGGGTTTGACCCTTGTGTACATGAATTCTTCAATAAAAGTCAAGATTCGGTTGATGCGTCGTATAACACAGAATTGTTCATGACTTTAGTATGAGAAGTTAAAGAGCTAAGTATTAAGCATAGCCTGAGTAAAAGTACTTCAGCAATGATTATGAGATAGTGGAGTTTATGTGATAATTAAACCACTCTTCTGGAAAGATTTTCTGGGACGAAAATCCCTAAAGGGGGGAGAGTTGTAACATCCTGAATTAGGGCCTAGTCAGAATAATGGTTTCGGGACCACAAATTCGACACAAAAAAATATTTTAATTATATTTTTATGGTCTACAATTTCACGGGATGATTCGTGAAAATTTCATTCGAAAATTTTGACGTTTTGGCAATCATTTGGTCAAAAGGACTAAATTGTAAAAAGTGAAAAAGTTGAGTTCTACATGTTAGAGGTGACTAACTGTTATGAAATTTTAAATTGGAGGCCCTTAAATGGTAATTGGAGCATTGGATAATTTTTTGGACAAAAATGGACATGAAATGGGTGAAATAGAGTATTTTTAAGTTAGTGGCATTTTGGTAATCTAGTAATTAAAATGAATTAAAAACAAAATTAAAAGCCAATTTTTACCCATCTTCTACCCCATGGCTGAGACTTGCATGGAGAAGACATAGCTAGGGCTTTCCAAACTTCCAAGCTCGATTGTAAGTCCATTTTAGCCCCATTTTTAATGATTTTTACGTTTTTGAAATCCTTGGAACAAGATCTACTCATTTCTACCCATATTTTAAGCTAGGGTTTGTGTTAAAAAATTTACCCATGGATGAAATGCATATTTTTTGATGTCTAATGGTAGGAAATGAATGCTCGGTGAGTAATAAACGACTTTTACTAAGTGATTTTCGGTGAAATTGTCAAAAAGGACAGTTTTGTAAAAGTTACAAAATTTGTCATAAAAGTGTGATTTAGTGGAAATTAGGGGCTGTTACGTTATGAAAATGATTCAGCTAGGCTTAAAAATAAGGAAATTGGATAAAAATCATTTTACGAGCCTTGGGGAAAAAGTGCAAATATGTGAGAGTTTAGGGGTCAAAATGCAAATTTGTAAAAATATGATTTATGGATCCATATGAATAATGTGACTAATTATTAAGCTAAAAGTGATATTATAGATCAAGGGAAATGAGATTCGAGCATAGATTGGGAATGGATGAGATTATGGACTAAATCAGAATAAATAGCCGTGCTCGCATTCGAGGTAAGTTTGTATGTAAATAATTTATCAATTCTTTTTATGTTATTATATTTCGTTATTATATGAGATGTAGCTACCTATAGAATGATCATTTGATGTAAATTACGAATCAAAATAGACTATGAATTAGTTTGTTAAATGTTGAAAAATGAGGAATTTCCTAGTTGAATCTTCGGAATAGAAATGATACGAGTGATTCATTGTGAGAACACATGTGTAATACTATGTGCAGGCTACGATGTGTTTCAGATGGTTTTAGGTCACGTGTGTAGTACTAAGTGTAGGCTACTACGTGTACCAGACAGTTAGGTCACATGTGTAGTACTAAATGCAGGCTACTATGCGTACCCGAACAACTTCAATCACGTGTGTAGTACTAAGTGCAGGCTACTATGTGTATCAGATCGTTAAGTCACGTGTGTCGTACTAAGTGTAGGCTACTACATGTACCGAATTTTTGGTTGCATGTGTAGTGCTAACTGCAGGCTACTATGCGTACCAGATAGCTTCGATTACAAGGGTGGTAATATGTGCAGGCAACAGTGTATATGTTATTATTCCGATGAGTTCAACGGGAAATCGACTAAGTGAAAATACATGTTAACATGACCATGTGATGAATAAGTGCAGGTATATGTTTGTGGAAATTTATGACCAATGTGCTCAACTGTTGAGCTAACTTTCGGTAAGATGGAATGAAGTAAGTGAAATTATGTAAGAGTGAAATTTGTAATAAAACAGTTTTGGACAGTAGCAGTTGTGTAATTGTAAAAAATCACAAAATATCTTAGAAATTGAATTAGAGGTTGAATAAGATATGAAATTAAATATTTTTGAGTATTTTTTCTTATAAAGGAAATGGTGTAAGAAAAATAAATTTATATTATGAGATATTTGAATTTTTGTGAGATAGAGTCAGAATGGTTTCGGAATCCCCTGATTTGATTTAGAAATATCATTAAAAATTGTAAAAAAAATAATTCTAGGTTATAATTTATATGCTTAAAATCCTTAATGAGTCTATTTTCGAGAGAAACATACAAGAACATTAATCGAAACCCGTACTATGAGATAATTTATTTTTAGTAAAGAAAGTCAAAGCTATCAAGCAGCAGAACAGAGGTAATTTTAAACAATAAACTATACTTATTGGCTAGACAAAAAAATTATGAAACTTTTATGGTAAAAATATATATGAGTCTAGTTTCTGAGAAAATTTACAGATTTTAATTTGGAGTTCCTTAGCTCAATATATAAATATTTTAGTAACTATGACTCGAGAAAACAACATGACTAAAAAATAAGTAAAAATGTAATTATGATTATATTTCCATTGAATCATGTTGATAATTTGCTTATTATTTTCATATGGACTGACTAAGCTTTAAGCTTACTTCCTCCTGTCCATTTCTTTTGGTGTTGTCAGGTCGGCTCGGGGTTGGAGATTGTCGGAGGCAGCATCACACTATCAAGCTAATACCTTTGGAATATTGTTACATATGTTAGAATTATCAAGTAAGTGGCATGTATAGGGACCTAGTTCTATGACATGTGTTATTATGATTTGGCCAAATGTATTGGCCTATTTTGAGCTATTGTATATGGCCATGAGATGTGGCTCATATTGATTATGGCTTGTAAGTATAGCTAGTCAAGTTATGATTTATTACTTATGATGTGAAGATATGATTATGTTTGTTTGTCATGCATGGTTGGAAACATGTCATGTGTGTTGAATGCATGTTTTATGACCATGAATTAAATGTGTAATATGGAGATAAATAATAATGCTTTGAACATGGAAGTTTGATGATAAGTTGAAATAAATTAGCACACAGATAACTATGGTATGGCTAGTCTTGGCTTAATGTGGAAATGTGTAACACATGCATCTTGATAGGTAAATGATATATTTGTATCATAATTGAGGATGTTGAATGCCATTGGATCCATGTATATGTGTGTGCATGTAAAGGTAACAAAAAGGCTTGGAAAATAGCCTAAGAGTTAACTACACGGGATGAGACACGGCCGTGCGTCTAGACTGTGTGAAGGACACGGCCTGATGGCACACGGGTATGTGACCCTGTTTCATGAGAAAAATTTCTAAGTTTTTCCCAGAGCTTTCCAAGTTCTCGGTTTAGTCCCGAACCCTTTCTAAAGCATGTTTTGGGCTTCGTAAACCCAAATAAGGGACTATGTGCATGTGATTGAATGTTTTAAAATATGAATGAAATTTTACGGCCCGGTTTGCATCATTGTTTTCGTTTAAGTCCGTTAATGCCTCATATCCTATCCTTGCATCGGACACAAGTAGGGGGTGTTACATGAAGTGATGGATTGGCTAATTTAGATTAGATAAGGTACCGATCGATAGAACAGAGTCAAAGTAGAATTAACACAAAGCGTCCCCAAACGGTCACAAATAAGTTTCAGCTACTAAACCAGCACAAACAAAAGATATCGAAATGAAGCAAAAAGAGTCAACTACCAAAAAAGAGAGAAGCAGTAGCCAAATTCAGCACTAAGTGCCTATGACCAAATTTGGCACAAGAAGAGTCCTTTTTTCGACCACCAACTCCGTCTCCCTTACTCCTTGATCTACTCTAGGATTTTCTCCTAAATTTCCTCCTGTCTACCAATTCAAACATTCGAAAATCTCCCTTTTTACTCCCCAAATTTGGCTTACAACAAATCTTATTCAAACCTGTTCAAATTCTTGATGTTTCGGTCAAACACAACTTCCTCCCATGGCCTTTAACAAAAATAACCTCCATTTGCTCAAGCAAGAATTCAAACCTCAAACCACTAGCATATACAACACGCCACTTACCACTAGATCAGTAGGCTTTTTGTGTCATACTTTTCTAATTAAACTTATAACCCTACTAGCCAAAGATAGGTGTTTTATCCTTAAAAACCAAAATTTTTTCTAAGCCAAGACTTGAACCCATGACTTCCCAGACACTTCCAGAGCACACAACCACTAAGCCAAACACTCAATTGTGCCACTTCCTTGCACAATTAAGTATTTATGTGCAGTCTTCTAGCTATTCCCATGCTCAAAGCCCATTCCTTCTAGGCCCAAATTTGGGGCGTTACAAAGTCGATTTGTGGTAGTAAACGCTTTACTGAAATCGCACTAATGTTTTTGGTTAGAAAGATCCTTGGCATTTTTGGCTTTGAATTGAATGATATTCTCTTCTATTCTTGTACCATTAACCACTTTGAGTATGGGCACAAACAATTTGATTCAAACACAAAACCAGAAATAGTTTTCTTTACTTTCAGTGTGAGAGAAAAATCTCTTCTCAATAGGAATTAGTAGAATTGTTATTCTGGAAAAGAGATTTACTAGTAAGAGAATAAACTCTCACTATTTTCGATCAGAGTAACATTATCTTCAAGTTCTATATTTGGCCCTAGCAATGTCATCTATTTATAGGGAGATGAAGTAAAACTCTTGTTGAAATATAGAAGACTATTTCAAGTAGAAAAGCAAACTCCTAGTCCAACTAGGAGTATATAGGGTGGCTACCGTAGTTAAACAAACTAGGGTTTGTCATCCCCCTCTTAAAAATAAAGGGCTCTTAGGCCCATTCCATATCGAATCCAATTACTAATACTTCTTGGACTTTTAACCCGATACTTTATAATTTATTTCAACTCGATATTTATTTTTCTATTTCCCAAAATAAACATCCCTAATTAAATAATTATCTCAACCTAATTTTAATTCCATTAAATTCATGATGACTTTACCATAAAAGATTATTTGAGAAAATATATTTAATATTTCTACATTCAAAAAATTTACAATAACCAAATGATTTATTTCCATTTTCGAACTTCATTTAATTTGAAAATCATAAATTCATTTCTATGTCATTTTCATTTTTAATTTTAATTTTTGAGAAAACCATATTCATTTTTGAATATTTCCCTTTTCTCCATTTGTACCAATCCTATCTATTTTCGTTCATTTGATTCCACATGCAATTCATTTCTGGTTTCAATGATCTAGAGCAGCAGGCGATTGGACATATGTGATTGGGACTCAAATAATTTATAATTAAGTTCTAGTTTGTCACCTATTACTTCTAAACTCATTTAGTCACAAAGTCATTCCACTATAGTTTCGTGACTAAGCTCTCCCAAACAACATACCATTACGAAAGCAACTCAATCAATGCTTGTCCAATGACCTTGTTATAAATGTGTTACCCTTATAGGATATGCTTAATCTCTTTGGGATAAATTTGTTCTCCCAAGTTGATCCTATTTTATCTCATGGTAACCATTATATCTTCCTTCATCAAAAGTCAATTACTATTAAATAGTAATCAAGTTATTCATCACAAATATGAATGACCTTTGGCCACGTTTACTTTCTATCAACCATGTAATGCCAATAAGAGGATATCATTTACCCATATCTCAGGCTATGAATTCCATTGTAGTGAATGATGCTACATACTATAGAATTCGTATACCCAGCGCACCAACTTTTGGTTCTTTATCTATTTGAATTGAGGCTTTCACTTACATCAAAGTGTATGAGTCACACATACATAGCCCGTCACCCACTTAGGATTAAGGTATGTCACACTTTGAATGTCACAAGTAAATAAATCGATAAATGATTTTAGGATCTATTCTTTTTGGGTCTAGTCCAATGTGCTGTCAATCCAGTCAGTCACATTTATCTCTACCTTTTGGGAGTCATTTGCTCTGATTCCTAAGACAAGGCATCTTCCCAATCGGATTTAATTGACATATTAGTTTTTCAATTTTTTTTCTCATTTCGTATTAGGCTCACGACATGTTTAGGTTTGTCTACTAGTATAAGGTGTTTCTATATTATGATCTGACAATGTAATATCGCTTAGTATTAGTTAAATATTAGACAATAAATGAGATAATATTTGTTTCTATTTTGATTTACATGCAAAAACAACGTGAGGACAATATACAAATTCTATTAATATAATTCATGAATAATTTTAGTAACCAATCTGTTTGAAAAAATTATAAGTGTAAATAGAAAAAAATACTACAATTATGGCACTAGATCCAATAGCCTCGCACTTGCTCTAATGAAATAGATGAGTCATGTTTCACATTCTTATGCTCTCCATATGTTTCTCAAATAACTTTCTAGCTAGTAGAGTCTTGGTAAAAAAATCTCAAGGGTTTGTCTTTAGATGCAATCTTTGACTACATTCATTATTCCATCAAACACTATTGTCTTTCTTATGATACTTTCTATCAACATCTTTGTCCTTATTTGGTTTCTTTGGGATTTACCTATATCCAACCTGTTAAAGTGTCATAGCTTTACTATACCTCACATTCTTCCCTTAATTATAACACCCCTAACCCGTATCTATTGTCAGAATAGGGTTTCAGAGCATTACTGAAACTTTCAGAAACATTTACAGATAAATCATGCAAGTTACGACTCAAATTCCAAAAACATTCATAACATCCATTAACTGGATCCTCCAGGTCTAATACGAGCATTAGAATCGAGTCAGAACTTAATCAAAAACTCTAAGAATTTTTCATGAGATTTCTAAAATTTTCCAAGGTACAGGGCTCACATGCTCGCGTGGTCCAATGGACACGTCCGTGCTGTGGGCCGTGTGGTTAATTAATTCAATTTGAAATTAGGTGCAGGTTTCACATGGCCAAGACACACGCCCATATTATAGGCCATGTAGCACACATGTCCGTGTCTCTGCCCGTATGCTCAATTCTGAGCATTTTGTTTCTCAAAATTAATGTGCAGAGGACACACGGCCTAACCACATGCCCATGTTACCAGGCCATATGTTATACACGGTCTAGACACACGCCCGTTTTTCTGCCTGTGTGGACAAAATGAAGACATTCCTAGCTTTATTTGTCACCCAAAATCACACCCATGACCCGCACTTGAATCACACATCCAAATACCAACCACTTTAAGCATTCAAATCAAGCAAATTCCATCATTCATCATGGCATATCATTTCATGCATACATGTCTACAATCTTACCTTAGTTCAATCCATGTATTAAACATGATTTGATCAACTACTTAGCATATATGTAGCTATCATAGTTTGACTTTTCAAGTATATTTAAACAAACCATTGCTAGCCATTCCAATGGCTAGATTACAAGCATCATTTACATTTACATGCAAATATGGCCAATATATCCTATACATGCTATTACAACCATAATTGCTTTACCATATTGTACCAATATGGGCCGATGGATAGTGTGAGTGATCTCTGCCAAGCTTTCAATCCAACGAGCTTCCGATTTACTATAAAACAGGGAAATAAAACTAAGTAAGCATAAAATGCTTAGTAAGTTCATATAACGTGGTACTTAACTTAGCATTCATTCTATTTTGGGGTAACTATGTAAGGCACATTCATTCAATTTGACCTCAAGCCCTACACATATCCTCAAGTCATATATTCCATAATAACATCAAAAACATGTATGGGCTCAATAACAATCAAGTTTCCATGCACATATGCTTTCCAAACATGTACAATTTACATTGCTATATCTCAAGTATAATTTCATACTAGTTTATTTCGAGTTCAGATCATTACATGTAACACCCCTAGCTCGTATCCGTCACCGGATTAGGGTTATGAAGCATCACCAATTATATTACAATTCACAGATATGCTTCACATATTATAGTTCAAAATTTTAATCACATCAATGGTTATAACTAAATCAATTATCGAAACTCAAGAATATATATAACATTCAAAGTATAATTTCAATTTCACATAATCCAAATTATATATCAAAACTATTTAAACATACAGAATATATAGTACATCCATAATTTCATTATTGAAAATTAAACCCTTTTTTTTTACATAAAAGTCCTGTACCTACACAAGTCATACACCAGTAAATAAATTTCCTTGTCAACTTTTTTTTACTCATAAATGCGGCATCAGCTATTAAATCTATATGAAACCTGTATATTTTGCACATTAACACCAATTAATATCAAACTTTTGGTTATAAATAAACTCATTTCATTTTCTAATCTATTCAGCTATCATAAGTCATTTGTACCAATTTTCAAACTTATAAATAACTAGCAAGTTTATTTATATAGCCACATGCATTTATTGTATTAGTAAGCATCTATACTGTAAGTAAATTACCTATCTTACCATACATGTATACCTAAGCACATTTGCATATATCATTATGTCAAGTCGCATTTAAAGCATAATATATGTAATCACATCTATGAAGATTCAAACATACATATTTCTAAATGGTCAATATAATAGTATACTTTACCAAGTTCATATGTATCTCACCATCACAACCACAACCTTATTTAGATGCAATCACTGCTGGTAACCCATTCAGATCCTTAGATCAATCTGAATAATCTTATCATTTTGGAACTGTAAATCAATGGTCTTCCTTTTGTAAATTAAAACAGCATCATGCAAAGTCAACCAGTCCATACCCAAAATTATATCAAACTTATCAAATGGCAACAGCATCAAATCAACCGGAAAGCATGAATCTCGAACCATCAAGGGACAATTCTTACACACTTTGTAAACCATAACACACCGGCCCAAGGGGATTGACACTCTAATCACAAACTCAGTAGACTCAACAGGTAAAGTCTTACTGAATACTATTGTCTCATACACATAAGAATGAGTAGAACCAGAATCAATCAATGCAATTACATTAGTATCATAAAGAGTGAATGTACCAGTAATGACATCTGGGGATGAAGGCTTCTCTCGTGCGCAATAGCATAGGCCCTGGCAAGTGCACGAGCCTCAGATCTGACTACTATATCTTTAATTCCTCTCTGACTGCCACTTGCATTACCCGTATTTCTAGGTGGTCTACCCTGAGCTACAGTATTACCCGATCTCGTATTCTGCACTGGATTTTTTTCAGCTAACCCTGGAAAATCTCGAATATAATAATCTGTTGATCCGGATTTAAAACAGGCCCGATCATGCAATCTGCAGCTACCGGGATGTCTTTTACCATAGTGTTTACACTCGGGTTGATTTGATCTGACATTCTCCACACTAGCTACTGAGGTAGCTCTCGAGCTCATAGGTGGTCTACTCTGATCCAGTCTAGAATAACCCGAAGTGGCTTTGGAACGGCTGAAATCATCTCAGAACTTCTTTGGTGTCGACTGAAATGAATTACTGGATGTTTTTTTATGTGCATCTCTAGCTTCAAAGTAAGGTTTTCTTTTCTCTTTCCCGAGCTCTTCAGCTTTGCAGGCTCGCTCAACCAGTACTACGAACTCTTTTATCTTAAGTATGCCAACTAACTGTTTAATGTCTTCACTCAGCCCATCTTCAAATCTTTTAAACATTATGGCTTCGGTAGAAACACACTCTCGGGTATACCGACTGAGTCTCACAAATTTCTGCTCATACTCTGTCACGATCATCTGACCCTGTTTCAGCTCTAGAAATTCTTTTTGCTTCTGATTAATAAATCTCTGGCTGATATACTGCTTACGAAACTTAGTCTGGAAGAATTCCCAAGTCACTCGTTCTCTCGGAACTAGCGATACTAGGGTATTCCACCAGTGATATGCTGTGTCTCGAAGCAATGATATGGCACACTTCAAAAATTCATTTAGGGTACAAGACATCTCATCAAACACACAGATAGTATTATCAAGCCAGAACTAAGCTTGCTCAGCATCATCATCATCAGTAGCTTTAAACTCTTCAGCCCCATATTTTTTGATCTTATCAACTGGTGGCTTATACAATCTCAACGGATCACTTACTTGAGGTACAGCAGGCATCGAAGATGGATTAGTTAGGGGTAGAGGTTGTTGTTAAGTCGGGTTAGTCAGATATACTGAGTAAACCAGTCATTCATCATTTGGTAGAAGGCTTGTCTAGCCTCTCCTTCCTGGTTACTCGAAATAGGTCGAGAATCAACCAGTGTTGTCCCTTGCGCGGGAGCAGGCTCTAGACTCTCGACATCAACAGCTACAGCTCTGTCGGGATCTATTTACTATATGAAAACATGTTTTCAAATGTCAGAAGTCATCACACTATCGTAGCATATAATATGGCATGTATAGCTAGACTCAGACACGCTACATTAGTCCTAGAACCGACTAAATCATAGCTCTGATACCAATAAAATGTAACACCCCTAGCCCGTATCCGTCGCCAGATTAGGGTTATGAGGCATCACCAATTATATTACAATTCACAGAATGCTTCACATATTATAGTTCGAAATTTTAATCACATCAATGATTAAAACTAAATCAATTATCGAAACTCAAGAATATATATAACCTAAATCAATTAATCACATAATCCAAATTATATATCAAAACCATTTATACATATACAGAATATATAGTACATCCATAATTTCATTATTGAAAATTAAACCTATTTTTTTTTATAAAAGTCCTGCACCTACACAAGTTATACACCATTTGAAATAAATTTCCTTGTCAACTTTTTTTTACTCATATATGCGGCATCAACTATTCAATCTATATGAAACCCATATATTTTGCACATTAACACCAATTAATATCAAGCTTTTAGTTATAAATAAGCTCATTTTATTTTCTAGTCTATTCGGTTATCATAAGTCATTTGTAACAATTTGCAAACTTATAAAATAACTAGCAAGTTTATATATATAGCAACATGCATTTATTGTATTAGTAAGCATCTATACTGTAAGTAAATTACCTATGTTACCATAGATGTATACCTAAGAACATTTGCATATATCATTATGCCAAGTTGCATTTAAAGCCTAATATATGTAATCACACCTATGAAGATTCAAACATACATATTTCTATATGGTCAATATAATAGTATACTTTACCAAGTTCATACGTATCTCACCATCACAACCACAACCATATTTAGATGCAAGCACATAATCAAGACTTTAATCAAATCCAAACATATTAATTAGCCATTATATATATTACATTTCCTGCTCAATAAATCATATATAAACCATTTCTCATATTTCATGAACATATATGCCGAAATACAATTAGTCAATATACATCATTCATATTGATCAACTAACTAATTCTGAATACAATTATCCACACACCACTCGTACATTTACTTTCCAAGTAATACATATATCACCATAAACTTTTACCCTTTTCAAACTTAATCATAAATCCAAGGATACCAAACCATAAATATTACCTTATTTAAAACATATTTACTAAGTTTATATATATATTCCATCTATAAATTATCTTACCTGAATCAGCCTCAATTCTTTTAAAGTCATTACTCATTTTCCAAACATATAACATTTACCTCATGTATTAAGCGTACATAGCATGCAACTTATAACCATAATTAACACAGGCTATACCTAGCATAATCAAATTCAAACATATTAATTAGCCATTTTTGCATTGCCTTATACATAACCAAAATTCATCATTTCAAAACACACTTCAGCCTATACATGCCATAATTCGAGTTTAACTTATAGAGGTACCAAAATAGTAGATAGTGTGATGAGCTTTGCTGAAGTCCCTGAGCTCGTAGCTTGACTCTAAGATCTAAAAACAGAGACACAAATATACATAGAGTAAGCTTTTTATAGCTTAGTAAGTCATAAGCAAAAGAGTAATTTAATAATATTATCAACGTAATAAAATTAGGCCAAAGTATATCATATAAACACATTCATATTCCAACATATAAAGTTCACATTATAAATATAAATATTCATTCATAAAAGTCACCTTGATCGAATGCTCATGTCACCAAATTAACATATTACCATTTAATTTCCAAAGCCAAATAATCATTATCAACCTAGTTCACATACACACAAACACACAAACTCATGAGTCACAATATAATTCTATATACATATATAAATTATGTAACCAAATACACATAACCACACATGCATAATTTTAAGGCTCATTTCAATAATAGTCTCAAGACACTTATTTTAGGTAATAACAAGCTAATTCATACCTGGCCATTTAGCTTGTTTTACACATTCGATCGCAACTCATCTATGCATGATGAACCATTCGGAATTGGATAGGACACTTAGATAATCACATATATATCATACAATGCCAACATCCCAGACGTGGTCTTACATGTAATCACAAATCGATGCGACTATCCTAGACAGGGTCTTACTCACACATATATATCGGAATCACATATCGATGCCATGGTCTTACTCACACTCATATATCAGAATCATATGTCATGACATATGTATCCTAACTATTCCTAAGGTTCATACGGGGCTCTCGGACGTCATAACTCGGTCGAAACGAATTCAGAAATGTAGTAGCCAAGCTTATTCATATTCAGCCATAGCATGTATAAATTCATACATTTCATATCAGCATGTATATTTAACATTTAACTACATTTTAACATGTCTATTTGCTTATAAACTTACCTCCGATGATATAAAATGGAACAGGGTAGCTAGTCGACGACTTTTGTTTTCCCCCGATCCAAATCTGATTTCTTTGGTTCTTGATCTAAACATATTCAAATTAAACTCATTCAAACATATTTTCATTAAATTTAGTCCAAATACACATAAATGGGAAAATTACCATTTTACCCTTGACATTTACACTTTTTACAATTTAGTCTCTATTGCACAAAACGCAAAATATGCAAAATCTCAAGATACCCATGTTTGGTCAAATGTTCCTAGTGTTCATACCAGTCCATATATTTCATTTATTTCACATTTTAGTCCCTCAAATTATTATTTTTTCAATTTAGTCCTAATTACTCAAAATCATCAAAAACTCCAATATAAAACATGTTAATCAAAAACATATCATCCATATTTCATCATCACACAAAAAAAAAATCACAAGCTCTCAACAATGGCACAACTCAAAATATTCATCAAAATCAAAACTTCAAGAGTGGGTTTTGTAGTACTCAAAGCAACTGTAACACCCCAAACCCAGCCCAGACGTTATGGCCAGATCTGACGTGTCACATGGACTTACGACTTAGTATGCATTCGTTGGTTTAAGTGATTGGGGTGGTCTTTGCAAAAACAGCGGTCGAATGAAAAGCTGGTTTATCAATCTTTAGGCTATCCATTTGTTGTGCTTGTTGAGTCTTGGAAACGCTCATTAATTTTGAAAACCCGCGCAGCCTAATACTAGCAGTTTCGACATAGTATAAATATAATCAGAAAATAAAACCATAGCCAAAAAAGAAATTTAAATAGCGGCCTTATTACAACTTAAAACCCAAAATTAAATCAGAATATAAAAATAATAAGAATAAACTAACTTAGAAAAACCAACTTTGCAAATGATGTGGCCACTCCGAATCCCTCACAGCTCCAAGCCCACTATGGTTGGGGATTTCTTGCAGAGATGAAAAATAAAGGGTGAGTTCGGTAAACTCAGTGTGTAACATAACCCAACCATAGCCAAAACAGATCAAACCTCAGAGTTAGACTTATCTAGGCCTTGGCCCAGTACAGATATCAGAATGAAACCCATATGCCCATAGCAGATACAGAACAAATATATCATGAATGCAGAAATCCCAACCCAGAGCCATCCATAACACCCCCGTACCAGCCTTACACCATGTGGGGAGACTACTCGACCCACCCAACCGCTACACACCACAGAAATAGCAGCGAGGCTGCCAGATATTGTGACGAAGTTACCATAACAGATATATGTGGCGAGGCCACCAGATTGCATCGAGGCTGCCAGAATGCTTCCTCCATCAATATAAACCCATGTCCAATGCAATAGAAATAATATGCCATGGCATATGTATACAGAAACTGAACATCATGCTTTTCAGAAAAAAATAACCATAGGGGTAAAATCATAATTTTGCATGCATAAGGGTATTTCAATAATTAATAACTATTGCTAAGGTTTCATGTTTATTCTAACTTTTACCAAGTAATCAGAAGTACTTACCTCGTCTTTTTACCAAAGTAGGCCCGTTGGCCCATTGGCCCATTTTCGGCCCATTAAGCCCAAAAATACCGTTGTGCACGAAAATGCACACTCTGCACTCTAATCATCCAAATGCACAATATTCATTAACAACTATCTCACGAGTGCTCGCACGCTCGCGAGTTCACAAAATACCAATGCTTCGGTATTTCAGCTTTTACCGACTCAGTCTAAGGGAGGGCGTCATTTACACACCTGGTTGATGACGGTTAATGACGATTGATGACGATATCTCCCATGCGATAATCCTACAATCAATCACTAACACATTAGACATACGAATTAACGATAACTAACATTAATCCACGTCAACTAACCCAATCATCACTCAAGTTAGTCATTTACGCACAAGGGGCAAACTAGTCATTTTACCCTCCAGGGTTAAATCGGTAGTCCTACCCTACAGGGGTATTTTAGCAATTCTACAACTTATCCACTTGGGCCTACAGACCCATTGGGACCACATGGCCTATTTCAGCCCATCGCGGGCCAAAATAGCTGTCTTACTGCTAGAGTAATGAGAAATACACACCTGTTAGGAGACTGCAGTTAATCCGCGCTCCAAATACTCTTAGCTGACGCCCAACCCAAACGAACATGTCACAAAGCGAAAGGGATCAGCCAAGAAAGGTATGCCTACTCTCCACATGGTTCGCTCTATTTAAAGCCAGCTCTCCATCTACTCTCATGTTAGCTTCCTGATGTGGCATCCCTCCATCACTAGGGTTCAAAACCAACACCAACTCTTGCCGTCCCAACATAGCAAAATAATCAACTTTTGCGTGCTAAGGGATTCGAACCAAAGTCCTCTCACATGCCAACTCACGCCACCACTACTAGGCCATCAACTCATTTGTGTCATAAATCCAACACATTAAACTTTAAAGCGCACCTACTTGCTTCCAGATTTACTGAAAAGAAAAACCAAAATATATTGCAAGAGCCAAGACTTGAACCTTGGACCCCTTGCTTCCTCTATGGCGTCACTTCCTTCTCCCCTAAGTGGCGCCACCTTGCCACTACAGCACTCCTTTTTGTGTCATCTTTTACCCCTTTACTCTTAAAAGCCCAAACGCCAATTGCATCACCTGTTCATAAAATTAAAATTCCGAAGACTACCACGGATTTAACTTAAGTTTGGGCCTTCCAAAGGCCCACTAACCTACTAAAATATATATTAACCAACCAGAACACACACAAATTTTAAAAATCACAGAAACATAGAAAACCCGAAAATTAGGGCGTTACAACTCTACTCTCCTTAAAGAAATTTTACCTGAATCAAACAGATGAGGATATTGTTGATGCATCGCCACTTCTGGCTCCCCAGTAGCTTCCTCTCTGCCATGATTATGCCACAGCACCTTTACTAGCGGAAATGATTCCCTCCTCAAAATCTTAACATCTCGATCCAAAATTTGCACAGGCTCTTCCTCAAAAGTCAAGTCTGTTTCGACCTCGATCTCCGTAACCAGCACAATATGAGTAGGGTCAGAACGATACCGCCTTAACATGGAGACGTGAAAGACATCATGAATCCTATCCAACTCTGGAGGTAGCTCCAACTGATAAGCCACTAGACCCACTCGTTTAAGAATCCGATAAGGCCCAATGAACCGCGGACTTAACTTGCCTTTCCTCCCAACCTTAATATTTTCTTCCAAGGCGAAAACTTCAAGAAAACCATATCACCCACAGAGTACTCAATTTCCTTGCGCTTCAAATCTGCATATGACTTCTGTCTATCAGATGCTTCCTTCAACCAGTCTCTAATCAACTTGACCTTATCCTTAGTCTCTGCCACCAACTCAACAACTAGGTGTACGACATCTTCGCCCATACAGTGCCTCATAAGGAGCCATTCGAATACTTGCCTGATAACTGTTGTTGAATGCAAACTTTGCCAACAGTCAGTAATCCTCCCAACTACCTCGAAAGTCGATAACGCATCCCCTCAACATGTTTTCCAGAATCTGAATAACCCTTTCCGACTGACCATCAGCCTGAGGATGAAAGGCTGTACTAAAGTTCAACCGTGTGCCTAACGCCTCACGTAACTTTTACCAAAATCGAGATGTGAATCTAGGATCTCAATAGCAATAATTGACACTGGCACTCTGTGAAGTAGCACTATTTCCGCCACATACAATTTGGCTAACTTCTGAAGTGAATAATCAGTGCGGACAGGTATGAAATGAGCAGACTTGGTCAACCTATCCATAATTACCCAAATCGAGTCCTTCTTCGACGGTGTCAAAGGTAACCCACTCATAAAATCCATAGTTACCCTCTCCCACTTCCAAAGTGGTACTTTCACTGGCTGCAAAAGTCCAGAAGGTAATTGATGTCCAGCTTTCACTTGCTGACAAGTCAGACATTTTCCCACAACTTCCGTTACCTCTCGCTTCAATTCAGGTCACCAATACAACTCCTTTAAGTCGCGATATATTTTACTCCCTCTAGGATGTATAGCACACAGGCCTTCACGAGCTTCTTTCAGAATTGCTTGCCTCAAGTCAGAGTCCTTCGAAATAAAAGCTCTACCTCGGTAACACAGAACTCCCTCACTGTTCAGTCTGAACTCAGAAGTATCCCCATTCTTAACCTGCCAGAATCGAGAAACCAGGGACTCATCCCTCGACTGTTTTTCCTTAATCTCATCCACCCAGGTCAGCCTAACTTGCAGTTCTGTTAACAGACTACCGTCGTCATACAGACTCAAACGAGCAAACATGGCTCTCAGATCCGATATAGTTCTACGACTTAGGGCATCAGCCACCACATTAGCTTTGCCTGGGTGATACTCAATCACGCAGTCATAATTCTTAAGCAACTCTATCCATCTCCGCTACCTAAGGTTCAGCTCCTTCTGAGTCAGCAAGTACTTAAGTCTCTTATGATCTGTGTATATAATACACCTTTCTTCGTACAGGTAATGTCTCCAAATCTTAAGCGCAAAGATTACCGCTGCCAACTCCAGATCATGAGTAGGATAGTTAACTTCATGTGGTTTAAGTTGTTGGATGCATAAGCAACTACTTTACCCTCTTGCATCAGCACACAACCCAACCCTACATGTGATGCATTACTGCATACGGTAAAATCTTTTCCAGACTCCGGCTGAATCTGTACAGGTGCCTCGGTCAGAATTTTCTTTAGCTTCTCAAAAGATTCTTGTTGTTTCTCAGTCCAAACAAATGGTACTCCCTTCGTTATAAGCTTTTCCAAAGGCGCTGCCATCACAGAAAATCCTTCCACAAACCTTCTATAGTACCCAGCTAAACCTAGAAAACTTTGAATTTCTAACACTGACCTCGGTGGCTTCCATTCCAGAATCGCTTCAATCTTTTGAGGGTCTACCTTGATCCCTTCAGTAGAGACAACATGCCCCAAGAAAGTTACCTCTCTCAACCAAAACTCACACTTACTGAATTTTGCATAAAACTCCTTCTCCCTCAGCACTTGCAGTACAATACGAAGATGCTCATCATGCTTCTCCTCAGCTTCAAAATAAACTAGATTATTGTCAATAAAGACGACCACGAATCAATCCAAGTAAGGCTAGAACACTCGATTCATCAGATCCATAAATACCGCAGGTGCGTTAGTTAACCCAAATGGCATAACCAAGAACTCATAGTGACCATACCGAGTTCTGAATGCCGTCTTGTGAATATCCACCTCCTTAACCCTCAACTGATGATACTGAAGGTCAATCTTGGAAAATACTGAAGCTCCTCTAAATTGGTTGAATAAATCATCGATTCTCGGTAGTGGGAACTTGTTCTTAATCATCAGTTTGTTCAACTACCTATAATCGATGCACATCCGCATTGACCTATCTTTCTTCTTTATGAACAACACTGGTGCTCCCCACGGAGACACACTTGGTCTAATGAAGCCTCTATCCAATAACTCTTAAATTTGGGCTTTGCTCCACCAACTCCTTCAGTGCCATCCTATAAGGTGCAATGGACACCGGTGCCATTCCAGGCAACAAGTCGATTCCAAACTCAACCTCTCGGTTCGGGGGCAAAACTGGAAGCTCTTTTGGAAAAACATCTTGAAAATCCTTGACGGTTCTAACTTTATCCACTGTCAAATCCTTAGTTTCTGATTGGCTTACAAATGCCAAATAAGCCTCACATCCCTTTCGAATCCACTTCTTGGCTTTCAATGCTGACACCACATTAGATAGATAATCCCTACGCTCGCCTATCACCAAAACCTCCTCATCCTCTGTGGTCTTTAACATCATTCGCTTAGCAGCACAATCCAGGGTAGCCCTATGCTTAACAAGCCAATCCATTCCCAAAATGAGATCTAATTCTCTGAAAGGTAGCTCCATCAAATCTTCAGAGAAAACTTTTCCTTGAGTTTCTATAGGCACATCTCTAAACAATTTATCTACCCTAACTGAGTGACCCAAAGGACTTAGTACAGATACCCCACTCACGGTCTCCTCAGAGAGCACACCCAGTGACCCAGATATAGCACATGCAACATATGAATGGGTAGATCCAACATCTATCAACACAGTGTATGACATACTGGAAATCAGAAACGTACCAGTTATGACGTCAGGTGCATCACCCTCCTCTCGGCTATGAGCTGTATACACCAATGCTGGCTAACGAGCCTCAGCAAATCCAGCACTCCTACCAGGCGCTCCTCTTCCTCGACCGTTTCCATTACCACCTCTGCCTTGCCCACGTCCTCTCAGAAACTGTGGTCCACCCCTCACTGGTTGAGCGACCCTCTGCTTTAAAACTTGAACCTGATCTAGTTCCTGGGGACAATCCTTAACCCTATGCTCCATAGATCCGCATCAGAAACAAGCACCAGAACGTTTTCGACACTCGCCCATATGCATCTTCCCACAATTCCTACAACCCTACGGTCTAACAGCATTCATCGGTACTACTTGAACTGGCTCCATTACCCTTGCTCTCTTAACATTCCTGTTCATACCACTTGAAAGTCCTGAATCTATCCTAAAACTGTTCTGATCTTTCTCATGATTCAGTCTTTTTGCTATCTTAGCTTTCTCCACTAAAGCAGTGAAGTTACGCTCCCTCTGCGGAGCAATCAGCACCCTAAGTTCATCTCTCAGACCATCCTCGAAGCGTACGATATGCTCATACTCTGTAGCGACAATCCCAGAAGCATACCGGCTCAGTCTCAGAAACCCAGACTCATACTCAGCCACTGACTTACTCCCTTGGACCAGGTTTAGAAATTCTTTCCAGCGAGCGTCCACGTAACTAGCCTCACATATTTTGCTTTGAAGGCTGTCTTAAACAGCTTCCAAGTCACACTGTCAGCAGGAGTTCCATCTCTCACCATGAGCCACCACTAATAAGCCTCATCCCTGAGTAACGATATGGCTCCCTTCAGCTTCTGCTCCACAGAGTAGTCCAAATCATCCATAATCTGCTCTGTGGCTTCTAACCAATACTCAGCCGCATTCGAAGCTACACCAGATACGCCCCTAAATATCTCTACTCCATTGGCCCGGAGCTGCTCAAAAATAGATCCCCGAATTTCGTTTCCCGTACTTACCCCAACAACCTTTTCCAAAATTTAGAGCATTGCCTGGGACAAAGCATCATCCCCGGCACCTCGATCATGAGACTCTACCTCCATTGCCGGTGGTACCGGTGCATCTACTGCTGGTACATGTCCTGAAGACAAAGATTCAGCCTGAGCGTTACCTCGGCCACGTCCACGGCCTCTTCCACGAGCTGTTCGTGTACTCATTTCGTATTCTCTAATTAAGAATTTTATGAATCAGTTTAATATTTCAGTGTTTATTACAGATGTCTTATGAATAACAGTAATTCAGAGTTTGAGTTTGTTTCCTTTTGCGATAGCCTAGCTACAGTCTCGGTCTACGTATCAGAGTTTCTATAGTTCCAGTGTTACCCTAACTAAAGTACCATGATAAGGTTTTGTACAAACATATAACAGGTATTTTAGAGACAATAAGAAAGGCTCAGAAAACTTACAGACTTGGGCTGGAGATTCGTTGTGCCACCTTCTAAAAAAAACCTAATTTTAGAAAACCGATTTTAATCTTTAAAATCATCTATTTGTAAAGAGAAAATATTGGACACATTCTCGAAAACAATTTATAATCAAGTTAAAAAAAAATGATTTTCGAAAACCTTTATTCAGTGTTTCTTTACAAACTCCTGTTTTTAAACCCGTTCCACAGATGAGTTGTTGCAACTTGGCTCTGATATCACTAAATATAACACCTCAAACCAGGCCCAGGCGTTATGGCTAGATCTGACGTGTCACATGGACTTACGACTTAGTATGCACTCGTTGGTTTAAGTGATTGGGGTGGTCTTTGTAAAAATAGCGGTTGAATGAAAAGCCGATTTATTAATCTTTAGGCTATCCATTTGTTGTGCTTGTTGAGTCTTGGAAACGTTCATTAATTTTGTAGACCCGCGCAGCCTAATACTAGCATTTCGACATAGTAGAAATATAATTAGAAAATAAAACCATAGTGGAAAAAGAAATTTAAATAGCGGCCTTATTACAACTTAAAACCCAAAATTAAATCATAATATAAAAATAATAAAAATAAACTAACTTAGAAAAACCAACTTTGCAGATGATGTGGCCACTCCGAATCCCTCACAGCTCCAAGCCCACTATGGTTGGGGATTTCCTGCAGAGATGAAAAATAAAGGGTGAGTTCGGTAAACTCATTGTGTAACATAACCCAACCATAACCCAAAACAGAACAAACCTCAGAGTCAGACTTATCTGGGCCTTGGCCCAATACAGATATCAGAAGGAAACCCATAGGCCCATAGCAGATACAGAACAAATATATCATGAATGCAGAAATCCCAACCCAGAGCCATCCATAACACCCCCGTACCAGCCTTACACCATGTGGGGAGACTACTCGACCCACCCAACCGCTACACACCACAGAAATTGCAGCGAGGCTGCCAGAAATTTTGACGAAGTCACCAGATACAGATATTGTGGCTAGGCCACCAGAATAGATATATATATATATGTATGTGGCGAAGCCACCAGATTGCAGCGAGGCTGCCAGATGTTGTGACGAAGTCACCAGAACAGATATATGTGGCGAGGCCATTAGATTGCAGCGAGGTTGCCAGAATGCTTCCTCCATCAATATAAACCCATGTCCAATGCAATAGAAATAATATGCCATGGCATACGTATACAGAAACTGAACATTATGCTTTTCAGAAAAAAAATAACCATAGGGGTAAAATCGTAATTTTGCATGCATAAGGGTATTTCAATAATTAATAACTATTGCTAAGGTTTCATGCTTATTCTAACATTTACCAAGTAATCAGAAGTACTTACCTCGTGTTTTTACCAAAGTGGGCCCGTTGGCCCATTGGCCCGTTTTTGGCTCATTAAGCCCAAAAATACCGTTGTGCACGAAAATGCACACTCTGCACTCTAATCATCCAAATGCACAATATTCATTAACAACTATCTCACGAGCGCTCGCACGCTCGCGAGTTCACAAAATACCAATGTTTTGGTATTTCGGCTTTTACCGACTCAGTCTAAGGGAAGGTGTCGTTTACACACCTAGTTGATGATGATTGATGACGATATCTCCCACGCGATAATCCTACAATCGATCACTAACACATTAGACTTATGAATTAACGATAACTAACATAAATCCACGTCAACTAACCCAATCATCACTCAAGTTAGTCATTTACGCACGAGGGGCAAAATAGTCATTTTACCTTCCAAGGGTAAATCGGTTGTCCTACCCTACAGGGGTATTTTAGTAATTCTAAAACTTATCCACTTTGGCCTACGGACCCATTGGGACCACATGGCCCATTTCATCCCATCGCGGCCCGAAATAGCCGTCCTACTACTAGAGTAATGAGAAATACACACCTGTTAGGAGACTGCAGTTAATCCGCGCTCCAAACACTCTTAGCTGACGCCCAACCCAGACGAACACGTCACAAAGCGAAAGGGATCAGCCAAGAAGGGTATGCCTACTCTCCTTTTGGTTTGCTCTATTTAAAGCCAGCACTCCATCTACTCTTATGTTAGCTTCCCGATGTGGGATCCCTCCATCACCAAAGTTTAAAACCAACACCAACTCTTGCCATCCCGACATAGCAAAATAATCAACCTTTGCGTGCCAAGGGATTCGAACCAAAGTCACATGCCAACTCACGCCACCACCACTAGGCCATCAACTCATTTGTGTCATAAATCCAACACATTAAACTTTAAATCACACCTACTTGGTTCCAGATTTATTGAAAAGAAAAACCAAAATATATTGCAATAGCCAAGACTTGAACCTTGGACCCCTTGCTTCCTCTATGGCGTCACTTCCTTGTCCCCTAAGTGGCGCCACCTTGCCACTACACCACACTCCTTTTTGTGTCATCTTTTACCCCTTTACTCTTAAAAACCCAAACGCCAATTGCATCACCTGTTCATAAAATTAAAATTTCGAAGACTACCACGGATTTAACTTAAGTTTGGGCCTTCCAAAGGCCCACTAACCTACTAAAATATATATATTAACCAACCAGAACACACACAAATTTTAAAAATCACAGAAACACAGAAAACTCAAAAATTCGGGCGTTACAGCAACAATCTCAAAAACGTAAAAATTATCAAAAACTGAGCTAAACTCATACCTTAATCAAGCTTGAGTGTAACCGAACCTTAACTTCTTTTTCTTTTTCTTTCATGTTGAAGTTTTAGCCAATAGAAAATATATGAACCATGGTTTTTAATTTTGTTATTATATGATATATTATAACATATTTTTCCATTTACAATTTTAACGTTTTAATTTTAATATAAAATCATTATAATCTAAGGTCATTACCATCCACCACTCATAACTTTGGTCTAATTGAATTATAAATGCCTCCACTTATAAAGATAACAACAATTAAGCACTTTCACATTTAACCAACAACTTTTCCTTTTACGTGATTAAGTCCTTTTATTTAATCGGACACTTAAACGATAAAATTAAATCATGAAAATTTCACATATATAAATTCACACAAAATAAACACAGAAAATAATTTTTTAAATATTTTTTGACTCAGATTTGTGGTCCCGAAACCACCGTTTCGATTAAGGTCTAAATGAGTTGTTACATTTCATATCAGACCTTTACTCATATTAATCAGAACATCAAGGTCACGATTAGTACACTCAAGGTGTATAAGTCTATAATCAAGGATATATACTCATCAAACAAATTCCATGTACAATATCGTCAATTCATATTTCCATATATCAATTATCATGTATCGTCATTCTCATGTATTTCAGGCCGATATGTGTAATTACTCATATCTTATTCATATCTTCTCATGTCAAGAACTTTTACCCGTTGAATTTTTCTAAAATATCGACGGACACACATGTAGTACACTCTTGGTGTACAAATCAGGATTTGTCAATTTATATTCAACGGTACCCATAAGGTACTATATTAGAGAGTACACTCCCGAGCCACACATATATATACAACAAGATTACCAGTCTAGGCTAAATACTTTTTATGACATATGCTCTAAGGAGCTTCATTTGAATTACTGGTCCGGGCTAAATCTAATCTATAACATGTGCTCGAGAGGACTTATACAAGGATTACCCATCTGGGCTAAATCCTTTACTATGATAAGGTCAATAGGTTAACTCGTCCGAGCTAAATCCCGTCAGCAACAAATGTAGAACCTCATTCATTTCAGGAAATCACATATCCATCGAATTTCCATTTTATTCAACCAGGATCAAACATTTTTCAAGCATTAGTCAGCACGTGATTATTTCATACATCCACAACATTCATATAATTCAAATAAACACATTTCACATTCATTTGAAGCATATAAGTAACATTCTCATCGTTTATCCTCTAAATCTATCGAGCATTATCATTTAGTTCAAACATTTTCATACATCGGGCTTGATCGGATATGTAATTATTTTCATATATTTATAAAATTTATACAATTTACATAAAAAAATCAATTCAAGCATGTAAATAAACACAACTTAGTTACACGAACTTACCTCGACGATTGTTCATGTACGGAATATCTACTAATCTGACTTTTCCTCTTTTCCTCGTTCTAACTCTGAACTTGGTCTATCTAGATCTATACAAGTAAATTTGACATTATCACATTTTACATTCATGTGGACTCAATTTACAACCTAGGCAAAATTACCATTTTGCCCCTATCTTTTCCATAAATTCCAATTTCGTCCTTAGGCCCAGAAAATGAAACTTCTGAAAATTACTCCCTATTCCAAGCCTAAAAAAAGCCCCATTACAAATTTTATATCACATGTATTCATAAAATATTAGAATTTTCCATCAAATTTTACAATTTTTCATTTTTGTCCCTAAATCATGTTTTCATCACAAATCACTTTGTAAAGTTGTTTATCTATCAATAATCTTTCATTTTCTACCATAAATTTCTAATTTCTAGCATACAATTTGGCCATGAAAGTTTCTTTTCTCTATCCTAGGGTTTCCATGAATTATTTAGGGATGTAGATGAGAAAAATAAAATGATGATTCTTTTATCATCTTTTTAATTAATTAATTGAATTGAATTCCAATTTAGTCCCTACCCTTTTTATAATTTTCCAAGGATGAGTAATACCAAAATATCTACGTACTTTTGCTAATGGACTAATTACCATATAAGGACCTTAAGTTTTGAATTCCATAACTATTGATCCTTCTAGCTACTAGAATCCAACTTTTTCATTTTATGCTATTTGGTCCTTCTCGTAACTAAGCACATAATTGGTAAAATTTTCTTATCAAAATTTGCACATGACATGTCTATAATAATACGGAACATAAAATAAAATAAAATAAATTTTATTTTTGGCTCTAATTTGTGGTACCGAACCACTATTCTGATTTCACCGAAATTGGGCTGTTACAAGTCTCCCCCTGTTAAGGAATTTTCATCCTCGAAAATTTTACCAGTAAATGGATTCAGACATTACCTTCTCATAGTTTCCTCCAATTCCTAGGTAGCTCCCTCTATATCATGTCATTCTTAGAAACTTTTACTAAAGCTACCTTTTTATTTTTCATTTCTTTCACTTCACATGCCAAAATTTCAACCAGTCACTCATTGTCAGTCATGCCAAGCTAAATTTCAATCTCTATCAGAGAAATAACAAATGACAGGTCTGTCGATACTTTCATAACACATATACACATAAAACATTATGAATTCTGTAGAACGCTGATAATAATACCAATCAATATGCAACTGGTCTAACTATTTTCAATGATCTCATATGACCCATTAAACCACAGAATTAATTTACCTTTACTGCCAAATCGGTGAACTTTCTTCCATGGCGAAACTTTCAAAAATATTTTGTCACCAATCTGAAACTCCATCTCTTTTCATTTCAAATTCACATTAGATTTTTAATGATCAAATGCTACTTTTAAATTGCCTCTAATCACTTCAACTTTCTTTGGTTTCAAAGAATCAAACCTATTGTAACAGTTCGATTTAGACCCTAGTCAGAATAGTGGTTTTGGGACCACAAATTTGAGTCAGAAAAATATTTAAATATTATTTTCTGTGCATACTATATGTGAATTAGTATGTGTGAAAATTTCATATGAAAATTTAATCGTTTGTGTGCTCAATTTGATAAAAGGACCTAATCGCGTAAAAAGTAAAAGTGGCCTTGTAATTGTTAAAGTGTCTATTTGATATGTCTTTGAAAATGAAAGGTTCTTATGTTGATATTTGACCATTGTAAGATTGAGTGGACATTAATGACCTTGTATATTAATGGTTTAAATGTTAATTAAATAAGGGTAAAATGGTAAATAGATTATTTATGTAATATTAATAAAACCAAAATCAAAATTTGGTGTTATAATCGTCCATATAGCCGAATGTTGAGAGAAAAAGAAGAGAAAAATATTGTTTTAGGGTTCGACAGTCATTTTGTTTGATCAAGGTATGTAATTGCTTGGTTTTTGATAATTTCTACGTTTTTGTGATCGTTGCTTAGTATACTATCAAGCCCATGTCTGAATTTCTGATTTTGTTGATGATTTTGATTTATGCCATTGATGAAACTATGAGTTTTATGAAGTTTGATGTTAGTGCATGAAAGATGTGTTGGGTTAGTATATTTTGTCTTTGAATTTTTGATGAATTTTAGTAATTTGGGCTAAATTGTAAAGATGAGATTTTGAAGGAATAAAATGCAAAATAAATGAAATATGTGGGCTTGTATGAAATATATGAAATTTTGGCTAGACATGTGTATAAAGAAATTATGTGTATTTTGTGATTTTGTGAAATAAGGACTAAAGTGTCAAAATGAGAAAATGTGAGGGCTAGTTTGTAAATTTCCCTAAATATATGTTTTTGGATTGATTTGAATGAATATTAAAGTGAATAAGTTAAATTTGAATTGATATAAATCAAGAACCAAAGAAAACAGAATTAGATCGGGGAAAGTCAAAAGTCGTCGAGTAGCCGATTCTGTTTATTCTAATCCGTACGAGGTAAGTCGATATATAAATAAATGTGTTTGAATTGATTTATTCATGTAGATATGTCATTGTATTGTGATGAATGATAATATGAGAGCTGAAATAGAGATATCCGAGAAAGTATCGACAAAGTTTCGACGTCCGAAAAGCCCTATAAGAACCTTAGGAATAGTTAGGATACATATGTCATGACATATGATTCGATATGTGATATCATGTAAGACCACGTCTGGGACATTGGCATCGACTTATGATTTATGTGTAAGACCACGTCTGGGACATTGGCATTATATCCAATTTTGTGTAAGACCCTGTCTAGGACAGTGGCATCGATATATGATTACATGTAAGACCACGTTTGGGACGTTGGGATTGTACTATCTTTACGAGCTATTTGCGTATCATTAAGATTCCAAATGGTTCAACGGGCATTTCATGAAAAGAATGAATATATGAGATGTGTATCCGATTCAGGTATGTTTGAAATGTATACTATTTTTGAGAATTAAAAGGTAAGTATATGTATTAATGATGATATGTGATATAAGTATGAGAAAATATGCCATATGTGAAAATGAATTGAGTAAATGAGAAATATAAATGAATTATGTGGTTTGTGATAGTACTTGACTATGGATTATATGTAATTATATGATGCTTATATGCTTTAATTGATAAGTTTATTTGTATATGGCTTACTAAGATTTTGAAAGCTTACTTTGTGTGTGTTTGCATTATTTTATAGATAGTGTAGTTATTGAAAGCTCGGAGATCATCGAGGATCGTCACCACACTATCGAACCTTGTTTTGGTACCTTTTGACATTGTGAATATAAGAATATGGCATGTATAGGCTAGAAGTATTTGGATATGTTTTGTAATGAATATATATTTAGCCATGTGATATGGCTAGTTTGTGTTTGAACTTATGGTTTGATTTTGGTATATGATATGTGATGCAATTGTAGTATGTTTGATGTGTTCATGAATAGCTAAGAGAAATGGTAAGTTTGGTATATGCTTAATTGTGGAATTGGTAAGAATGTGGTGTGAAATTGAATGTGAATATCAAGTATATAAATCATATGTTTTGGTATGTATTTGGCTATTTTGATATGTGTTACAAGTGTGGAAATTGTTGATAATGAAATGGCATGGAAGATGCATGATTTGGGTTTGAAATTGATTAAAATTATAGTGAAAATATGTTTGGTTTTATGCTTGTAGGTATGACCCAAAATAGGTGGCAAGTTGGCCTTGTAAATGGCCTATTTTTGCCCACATAGGCATGTGTCTCAGCCGTGTTGCTCGAGGGCCATTTCAAAATGATCCTAGGTAGACCACATGGTCACACTCACAGGCGTGTGCTAGGCCGTGTGGCCAAGTTAGTTTTGACCACGGGCTAGATACACGGGCGTGTGACTGGCCGTGTGATTCAAGTCAATAGCCTCCTTAATTTTTACACCGCCTGGCACATGGGCGTGTCTTGTGGCCATGTGGACAAGTTAGTATGTATGCCCTATTTTGACACGGCCTAGACACATAGGTGTGTCTAAAGCTGTGTGAGGCACACTGCCTATTCACACGGGCGTGTGGCCTGTACAACTTTGAAAAGTGTTTAATTTTCAAAATATTTTGTATGTCCTTGGTTTAGTCCCGACCCCTTTCTAATGCATGTTTAAGGTCTCGATGACCTATATAAGGGACATTACGATCACGTTTAATTATGATTATGGATAATGTATGTGAATTATTTGTAAAATGTTTCTGATTGTCTGGTAACTCCTTTAACCCTAGTCGGCGAAGTATACGAGTTAGGGGTGTTACACCTACTACATCTATCTTTTCTCCCTGAACTTCGTCCCAAAACACCAGAGTTTACATTTGTGACCATATGAAGCCTCGTACCGTATAATTTTGTGCTTGACTGTTAATTTTTATAATAAGCAAATCCAACCCAATGCAAATACTTTTCTCAGTTACCTTCAATTTCAAGTATACAACATCGAAGCATATCTTCCAAGATCTGAATCATACGTTCAGATTGATCATCTATCTAAAAATGAAACACGATACTAAAATGTAATTGTATACCCAAAGTTTCTTGTAACTTGTTTCAGAATCGGAATATGAACATTAGATCTCTATCTGAAATAACAGAAGCTAGCACATCATATAATCCGAAAATCTCAAAAACAAATTATTCAAGCAATCTATCAAGTAGGAAATCCACTCGTACCAAGATGGAATGTCAGGCTTTGTCAAACAACCAAAATTACTCAAATAGTATCTTTCTTTTTCATAGACAAGGATAATCTCGATATAAAGTTCATAGTAACTTTGTCTCATTTCTATTTTGGTATCTTCGCTGGCTATAATCATCCTAAAAGATTCATCCTTATCTTGCTGCTACATCTAACATATAAACACAGATTCATAAATACCAAATTTCATTCCGAACTACTAATACATATTTTTTTTCAAATCATTATATATTTTATCATTCCCCAGATAAACAAACATAGTACCACTGTGATCATTCATGTAAAATTTTCTATATAAACTCCAAATTTTTCAGTACATAGACTCTATTTTTGAATAATAGACATTTATCGATCTATTCTAAAATTCTAAATCAGAAATTATTTCACACTGTATTCATTTAACTTACAACTCATTATTACCTTTCTGAGTTTCACCGTTCCGTTGTAGAAACATCAGTTTTGCTCTATACTCAACTAAAATTAAGCAATTATCAGACAATCATAATCGATATCCACAGCTTGCAAAGTATATAGAGATTTTCTACTCAGAATATCTATAACCACATTCATTCTTTCCAATTGATATACGATTTTTAAACCATAACCTTTCAACAATTCAAGTCATATATGCTATCTCAAAGTCAAATCTTTTAGCAACATTAGATACTTCAACTTTTTATAATCAGTGAATATATAACATTTTTCACCAAATAAGTAATATTGTCAGATTTCAATGCAAAAATAATAGCCGTCAATTCTAGATCATGTATCGAGTAATTCTTTCCAAGTGAATTTTTACTATCTGAAAGCACAAGCTATTACTTTGCTTTACTGCATCAAGACATAGTCTAATCCCATTCAATGATGTATCACTGCGATAATGAATTCCTTACCCGATTCAGACTGAACTAGAACTGATGCTTCGGTCATCAGAGCTTCCAACTAATCAAAACTTTACTAACATTTGTCAGTCTATTCAAATCTTACATCTTTCTGCAATATCCATATTATTGATGTAGCTATCATAGAAAACACTTTCACAAAAATTAAAAAGGATATCGAATCTTTAAATTATTCCGGGGTCACAATCATCAAATAAGTGAAAACCATAATATTATAATAGATCTGACGTTTCCACAATATAAATGGAATAATACCTCAACTTCAATAATATTTTTCAAATAAAAGAGGAAAACCATGGGTGGCTCTAATATCAACCAGTGCAATAATACAATTGCTATAATTTGTGTTCCATATTACCAAATTCCCATGCTCAAGTCAAAATTCATAACAATGGTAAGAATAGTCACCACTGACTAACGAATATTTTTCGCAGATAAACCATGTTTGAACAATAAAGAGATTGATGATATCTCAAAGAAAGTTCTGGAGAGTAATATTATGCATACTTAGTAGAAACAACTGTGATAAAGACAATATAATTTCCATATTTGCAATTCAGGGCTTCAATCAGTAGAAGTAAACAATGATATCATATGAAACTTATCATCAAATCTTATATCATATAAATTAGAAAAATCAAGTATGATAGAGCAATATCGCTCATGAGTCAACCAGACTTTCAGTAATTCCACTATCATGATTTACTAGCCTTTCAATATGACAAATATTGCATCTGAACTTAAACAATTTCATATGCCTCTAAGAATAACAGAACTTATAGAGTATCCAGGAGATTTTGCTATAATATACTCAATTATAACAGCTTCCCTCAAATATCTTTGCAATTTCATCACTAATCTACTGACTAATTAAGTCATCAATAATCTTACATTATTCAGTTCACTGAAAGAGTCAATTTGGAAAAAATTTTGGCTAGTATGTTCTATAAATATCATATCTGGATAAGTTGATTACTCATGAATAACTTATTCTTTAAAAATGACATCGTATATTCAGAATAATCCTCAGAAAAATCTGATATCTCTTTTAATACTGTTTTTACTTACTAACACATTCTCAGTTCTAACTGCATTATTAATCATTCAGCTTTTGAACTCTTCAGTTTCACACTTATGAACTTAATCAATATAAATCTTGTGAATTTCATTGTATAAAACTGTACTAGTAGGGGGGTGGAGATCATAAGGCTCAAAATTTAACTTTCATATATATACTCATATAACATAACATTTATCATATTCTCATGTACTATAAAACATTTATTCGTACCTTTTCAAATTTTGTTTCATCATAAGTAACATTTTACTCAGATACTTGAGTATCTCTTTCGGAATTATCCGAATTAGCTTGATTGGAAAGCATATTTGTCTATTTGCAAGACAATTTTAATCAGAGTCGGGAGATATCACACTATCACAGGTTACATAATGACATGTATTTCTAGACTCCACATACACTAAGTTTTGTCCAAAAATAGACTAAACTGTGCTCTGATACTACTAAATGTACCACTACTAATCATTATCTATCGTCAAAATAGGGTTTCAGAGCATTACCGAAACTTTCAAAAACATTTACAGATAAATTATGCAAGTTACTATTCAAATATCGAAATCATTCATAACATCCCTTAAATGGACCCTCTAGGTCCAATACGAGCATTAGAATCAAGTCGGGACTTAATCAAAAACTCTAAGAATTTTTCGTGAGATTTCAAAAATTTTCCAAGGTGCAGGGCTCACACGCTCATGTGGTCCAAGCAATACGCTCGTGTGACCTTGGGACATGCCTATGCTGCAGGCCGTGTTCGACCACATGTAACTCTCTGACTTGTGCACACAGCCATGCCACACGCCTGTGTGCTAGGCCGTGTGGTTAATTAATTCAATTCAAAATTCGATGCAGGTTTCACACGGCTAAGACACACACCCATGTTCTAGGCCTGTAGCACACACGGCTGAGACACACGCCCGTGTCTCTGCCCGTATGCTCAATTCTGAGCATTCAGTTCCAAATACCAACCATTTCAAGCATTCAAATCAAGCAAATTCCATCATTCATCATGGCATATCATTTCATGCATACATGTCTACAATCTTACCTTAGTTCAATCCATGTATTCAGCATGATTTGATCAACTACTTAGCATATATGTAGCTATCATAGTTTGACTGTAACACCCCAAACCCGGCCTAGACGCTATGGATGAAATCTGGCATGTCACATTGAAGTGTTTTTCGAAAACCACGTTCTCATTGAAACCCCTTCTTGCTATTTAGAACCTCTAGCCATTTTAAAACTTTTTGAAAACCTCAGTTTTCGTTGGTTTATTAAAAGTCATTCTCGTGGAAAACATTATTACCTTTAAAAATTTATTTGTTGCGGAAGTTTAGTTTAAAGTATTGCGGAAACGTGAGATTTTGAAAAATAGTTATTGTTTTGGAAAAGAAAACCTTGTTCTACTCCAGTAGTTATAAAACAGTATATAAAATTCCAAATTTAGAACTAGAAATTAAAAGAGGCCTTGTTACAACCCTGATCAAATATAAATACTTGTAAATAGATAACTTAAAAGAAAATCAGAAACAATAGCAGTTGTGTGGCCACCTCCGAGTCCCTTGCAGCACCGATCCTCCTAATGCTGGGGATTACTTGCACAGTTAATAAACGGGCTGATTTTATGAAAACTCAATGTGTAATCCCTTCCTAAACTAAAACAGTTAGTAAATAGACAGAATTTAGAATTAGTCTGGGCTGGAGCCCATTACAGTAACAGAATAATGTGTGTGTGCCAAAGCAAGTACAATTTCACTTGGGTCTCAACCCTCATCAGAATCAATTGGGCCTAGCCCATTCTCAAAATCAGTAACAGTTGGGCCTATCCCATTAACAAAATTAGGTGGGCCTAAGCCCAGTATAGAATCAGTATGAGATGCAGATATGCAGACAGATTCCCAGCCCAGTCCAACCAATACACCACCCATACCAACCAACACACCATGTGGGGATAAAATCGACCCATCCAGCCAACACACCAAGCTTAGCACCGGTTGCAGTACTAAGTCAACAGGACAGCTCAACACCATAGACAGGACGACTCAACACCGTAGACAGGACAGCTAAAGGCCGTAAATATCACATCAACACTGCTAGTTAACAGAACGGTTATAAGCCATAAGTATCACAGAAAAGCGAAAGCCTTATATAGAACGGCTACAAGTCGTACACTTCCTCAGTCCATAATAACACAACCCCATGCAGTATGTCATGTCAAAAATATTACGTGCATGGAAAAGTCATACTCAACATAATCATGTATATAAATCATAGGCACATCAGTCATACGGAACATAAAGGCATAATCGTCATTCTACTATATAGGGGTATTACGGTCATTTTACCCTACAGGGGCATTACGATCATTTTTACAAATCGAGGTCTTATCGACCCAATAGAAGGTCCACCATCTCCCTGAGCGACTTAAGTAACCTAAACAAACATAACGGTGTAAATGGGCCTAAGGCCCATTACTCGGCCCAAGTGGGCCTACACCCTCATGTGGCCCATTTAGCCCAAATTTAATTACAGCTATGTGACCTACATAGCGCAGTCCAATATTCATCACTTACCATGAATTTAATCCATGTGGGGCCCATGAGCCCATTGGGCCCACACGGCCCATCTAGGCCCAAGGTGGCCCAGAACTACCTAAGCCATGTGCGCAACATGAAAAGTCTATCTACATCCCACTTAACAGTGAAGTTCACACAACCCATCGAGGCCCAGAATAGCCCCAGCACACGAGAACGCTCGTGGCAGCCTTTACAGTCTATCGCCCATGATTTGTGGGCTCGGTTCGCCCCTCGTGCGTTCACACGCTTTTGAGGCCCTAAATATCAAGGTTTCAGCTTTTCGGCTTTTTTCGACTTCCAACAAAGAAGGGCGTGAATACACACCTATTTATGAGAACACGCCGAAGTCTACAATCACTAACCTTGGCACATCCTGCATTGAGTCTTAATCACTTTTTCCCTCACCAACTCATCTAGCTCGCTCTATTTAAAGCCAGCTTCTCACCAATTCCCATGTTACCTTCCCGATGTGGGATTACTTTCAACCATTAGGAAAATTCCTTATTTTTATATGACCACTTCAACCACAGAATTCCAATCCAACTCCAGCTCCTACACAACTCAAACAACATAATAAATTCTCTATTGCGCATCCCAAGACTTGAACCTCGACCTCACAGTTACACAACACGACACCTTGCCACTACACCCTAAGGCTCTTTGTGTCACCATTTTAGCCTCAATTAATTATAAGGTCTATATGCCAAAGTCCATGTTCCTTTAAAAGAAAAACCAAAATAAATTATAAGAGCCAAGACTTGAACCTAGGATCCCTTGCAACCTTAATGACGCCACAACCACTAGACAACATGCTTCCTTGTGTCATTAATTTACCACAATAATTTAAAAGGCCTTCATCCAAGCACCTTATTCACTTAAAACCAAAATTTTTGCTAAAGCCCAGGTTTGAAACTAAGATTTCTCCAACACTTCTCAGAGCCATTAACCACAAAGCAAACATTTAATTGTGTCATTTCCTTGCACAATTAAATGCTTATATACAACCTTCTTACGGACCCATACTCAAGCCTAATACTTCTAGGCCCAAATTCGGGGCGTTACATTAACATTACAAGTATATTTAAACAAACCATTACTAGCCATGCCAATGGCTAGATTCCAAGCATCATTTACATTTACATGCCAATATGACCAATATATCCTATACATGCCATTACAACCATAATTGCATTACCATATTGTACTGATATGGGCCGATGGATAGTGTGAGTGATCTCCACCAAGCTCCCAATCCAACGAGCTTCTAGTTCACAATAAACCAGCGAAATAAAACTAAGTAAGCATAAAATGCTTAGTATGTTCGTATAACATGGTACTTAACTTACCATTCATTCTATTTTGAGGTAACTATGTAAAGCACATTCATTCAATTTGACTTCAAGTCCTATACATATCCTCATTACCCTTATTAGTCATATATTCCATAATAACATCAAAAACATGTATAGGCTCAATAACAATCAAGTTTCTATGCACATATGCTTTTCATAACATGAATAATTCACATGCTATATCTCAAGTATAATTTCATACTAGTTTATTTCGAGTTCTGATCATTTCATATCAGAACTTTATTCATATTAATTGAAATATGAAGGTCACGATTAGTACACTCAAGGTGTATAAGTCTATAATCAAGGATGTACATACTCATCAAATAAATTCCAAGTACAATATCATCAATTTATATTTCCATATATCAATTATCACGTATCATCATTCTAATGTATTTTAGGCTGATACGTGTAATTACTCATTTCTTATTCATATCTTCTCATGTCAAGAACTTTTACCCATTAAATTTATCTAAAATATCAATAGATATACAGGTAGTACACTCTTGGTCTACAAATCAGGATTCATCAATTCATATTCAATGGTACCCATAAGGTACTATATCAGAGAGTACACTCTCGAGCCACACATATATATACAACAGGATTACCAGTCAAGGCTAAATCCTTTTTATGTCATATGCTCTAATGAGCTTCATCTGGATTACCCGTCCTGGCTAAATCCAATCTATAACACGCACACAAGAGGAATCTTATCAGGATTACCCGTCCGAGATAAATACCTTTCTATGATAAGGTCAATAGGATTACTTTTCTAAGCTAAATCCTGTCAGCAAGAAATGCAGGACCTCATTCATTTTGGGAAATCACATATCCGTCGAATTTCCATTTTATTCAACCGAGATTCAAACATTTTTCAAGCATTATCGGGTATGTGATTATTTCATACTTCCGCAAGATTCATATAATTCAAATAAACATATTCCACATTCATTTCAAACATATAAGTAACATTCTCATCGTTTATCCTTTAACATCTCTCGGGCATTATCATTTAATTCAAACATTTTCGTTTATCGGGCTTGATCGGATATGTAATCATTTTCACATATTTATGGCATTTATACAATTTACATAAACACAATCAATGCAAGCATGTAAATAAACACAATTTAGTTACACGAACTTACCCTGACGATTGTTCGTGTACGAAAAATCTACTAATCCAACTTTTCCTCTTTCCTCATTCTAACTCTGAATTTGGTCTATCCAGATCTATACAAGTAAATTTGACATCAATTTATCACATTTCACATTCATGTGGACTCAATTTACAACCTAGGCAAAATTACCATTTTGCCCTTATCTTTTCCATAAATTCCAATTTCGTCCCTAGGCCCGGAAAATGAAACTTGTGCAAATTACTCCCTATTCCAAGCCTAACCAAAGCCCCATTACAAATTTTACAGCACATGTATTCATCAAATTTTAAAATTTTTTATCAAATTTTACGATTTTTCATTTTAGTCCCTAAATCATGTTTTCACCAAAAATCACTTTGTAAAAGTTGTTTATCTATCAATAATCTTTCATTTTCTACCTTAAATTTCTAATTTTTAGCATACACATCCATGATCCATTTTTCATACCTTGGTAACTTTTCAAATTAATCCCTCAAATAGAGAGATTAAGCTATCTCAATTTCAAAAATATCAAAATTACTAAAAACAGGGCTTGAATACTTACCCAATTTGGCCATGAAAGCTTTTTTCTCTATCCTAGGGTTTCCATGAATTATTTGGGGAAGAAGATGAGAAAAATAAGATGATAATTCTTTTATCATTTTTTAATTAATTAATTTAATTTAATTCCAATCTCTACCCTTTTTTAATTTTCCAAGGATGAGTCATACCAAAATATCTACATACTTTTACTAATGGTTTAACTACCATATAAGGACCTTACTAGAATCTAACTTTTGCATTTTATTCGATTTGGTCCTTCTCGTAATTAAGCACACAATTAGTAAAAAAAATTTTATCAAAATTTTCACATGACATGTCTATAATAATAGGAACCATAAAATAAAATAAATTTTATTTTTGGCTCAAATTTGTGGTCCCAAACCACTATTCTGATTTCACCGAAATTAGGCTGTTACATTAATAGTGAAGCTAGCAATGCAACTTTACTTGACACTTCTTCATATTATGGACCTTCCACCTAGGGCAAAGACACAACTATGTCGATTTCCTTGAATCTCTCACTGTTTGGAAGTCAAAATCGGTATATTCGATTGGAGTAAGATCTCCTCTAGAATACACAAGCATAAAATCTCTCGTTCTCAGTAAGTACTTAAGTATATGCTTAACTGCTTGCCAATCTCTTGGTCCTGGATTCACTTAATATTGACTCACCAGGCCCAGTACAAAATAGATATTTGGACGTTTGCAAAACATGGAATACATGAGACTTCCTACTGTCGAAGCATAAAGGACCTTTCTCATTTTCCCTTTCTTCTATTGTCTTAGAATAATCCTCTAAAGAGAGATAAAATCCTGATACAAAAAGTTGGTTTCCTTTCTTCGAATTGTTCATTTCATTATGTTCTAATATATTGTTTGTGTATAAAATCTACAATAGTGCTATCATTTTTTTTCTTTTGATCCATTAGGATTTGAATACCTAAAACAAAATTAGCTTCTCCCAAGTCCTTTAAAAATTGTTGGGTTAACCATAGTTTAACCAAAGACAATGTCCCTACATCATTCCCAATGAGTAGAATGTCAACAACATATAGAACGAGGATGATCACCTTTCCATCCCAAATACGTTTACAAATACAAGGTTCATCCACATTTTGCTCAACCCCAAAAGTCTTGATCACTTGATCAAATCTCAAACTCATTGAACAGGATGCTTGCTTAAGTCGATATATGGATCTAACCAGTTTGAAAATTTTATGCTTGTTTCCTTTAGCTATACATGTCACATCCAGATTTCTTTAAGGTACCGAATTTAGTGGTAACAAATGGTTATTCAGGGTTTAATCTTGTTAAGAGTTCGCTATTGTTAGCATATAAATTGTCAATGGAGATGTAACACCCCTATCCCTTAACCATCGCCGGCATAGGTAAGGGGTATTACTAGACAGACAGAACATTACAGATCAATACAGAATCACAGATATCACATAATAATTATGCATAAGCAAATCAACAGTTCATCCCTTGTGGAGGTCTCCAAGACCTAAGACATACTTTTAGAAAAGGTCGGGACTAAACCGAGCACATTAAAAATTTTCAGAACTTAGGAAATTTTTTCAATTTTTTTTGAGGTCACATGTCCGTGTGACCAGGCTGTGTGCCTTACACGGGCACCAGACATATCCATGTGATCCAACCATGCCAAAACAGAGTATATATACTGACTTTTACACACGGCCGACAGACACGGTCATGTGATACTTGGCTGACTATTGACTTAAGCCCACGGTTTTATGACACGCCCATGTGTCTTAACCGTGAGGTCTTAAGCAGTTACTAGTTTGCATACACGGCCACAAGGCACGCCCGTGTTCATTGACTGTGTGGCACAATGTAGGCTTGGTTTAAGCCAACTTGCCACCACTTTTTGGGTCATTCCTACAAGCAATATTAAACAACATTTATACTAAAATTTTCAACCAATTCCATGCTCAAAACATGCTTAAACTTACCATTCCCTCAACTTGGCATATTTTAAAATGACCACCACATACAAGGCCATATAATCATTACAAGCATACACAATTTGGCATCACAAACCATTTACCAAAACTAAGCACAAACATACCATTTGATAGCTAACTCTCATGGCATAACATATATACATATCACAGCTTAAATACATAGACATTCTAGCCTATACATGCCATACATAAAAAATTTACACTTTCAAAAGTACCAAAATGAGTTCGATAGTATGGTGACAAACCTCGACTATCCCTGAGCCTTCAGTAGCTATAATAACTGTAAAATGGACATAAATCACACAGAGTATGCTACAAAGAGCTTAGTAAGCTAAATACAATTAGTCTAACTATTAACGCATATAAAATAAAAGTCAATAGGAAGAACTCATAGCCATTTCATAGAGTAATTCATGAGCCTAACCATGCTCATTTCCTTGTATACATGTCATGTTTCATCTTCAATGATTTCGTACATACTTCACATTCATTATTTCATAGAAACAGAGTCTTTCATATTCAAAAATTTAGTACGATACAAACGTACCTGTATAGATTATACATTTCATATATTCATTCCCATATCTTGTACTCTATCATCAGATGGTTCAAAAACGATACAGATACTTATAAACGGGTACAATGCCGACGTCCTGGATGTGGTCTCACATGTAATTCAGTATCAATGCCTCTATCCCAAACAGGGTCTTACACGAAATCAGATACGATGCCAATGTCCCATACATGGTCTTACACAAAATCAGATACGATGCCGATGTCCTAGACATGGTCTTTCAAGAAATCAGATACAATACTGATGTCCTAGACATGGTCTTACACGAAATCAGATACAATGCTGATGTCCCAGACATGATCTTACACGAAATCAGATATGATGCCGATGTCCCAGACATGGTCTTACACGTAAATCTTGAATCGAGACCTGTGTCCCAGACACAGTCTTACACTATGTCTCAGATCGATGTCAACATTCCTTTAGAAACATACATAACTTTTCAGATACTAACATATTATCGGAAGTTACTCGAAATTCATTCATTAGCCTCTCACAGCCATCCAATACAAATTATAACTAGTATATACAACATTCAATCAATTTAACAAGTAATTGTATTTTGACTTACCTCGTACGAATTTCAGATGGAAATGAATTGACTATTCGACTATTTTTGACTTCCCTCGATCTAAGTCTGATTTTCTTTGTTCTTGATCTTAATCAAGGATTACCAATGCCGAATATAAAAAACCCATTTTAGCTCTTTTTCTTGCCTCATTCGGCCATGAAAATGATAAAATGGCCATTATTTTATGTTTTCATTTTATTATAACAACTTTAATAAACATTTTCGCATTTTTGCCCTTGACCACTAACATTAAAACTTAACAACTACATGTCCATAGTTGTCCACCATTAACATAAATGGTAAATTTGACATGTAAGGACCCTCACTTAAATAAGCCAAATCAAATAGGCACTTTTAACATCTAGCACACGGCTTTTACATTTTACGCGATTAGATCTTTTTTTTCAATATTCAGTACAGAAACAGACAAATTAAATCATAGAAATTTCACAGATGCAAATTCATTCATCATGGACACAAAGAATAATATTAAAATATTTTTTGAACTAAGATTTGTGGTCCCGAAACCACTATTTCGACTAGGGTCTAAACCGGGCTGTTACAACTCTCCCCCTTAGGGATTTTCATCCCCGAAAACCTTACTGTTAAACATATTCGGATATTGCGGTCTCATTGAATCTTTAGGCTCCCACGTGGCCTCCCAATGCCAGGTCGATGCCACATCACTTTGACTAACAGAATTTTCTTATTTTGCAATTCTTTAATCTCACGAGCTAAGATATGAATCGGCCTTTCTTCATAAGTCATATCAGACTGGATTTCAATATCAGACGGGGAAATTATATGCGAAGGGTCGAATCTGTATTATCGAAGCATCGATACATGAAACACATTATGTATCTTTTCTAACTCAGATTGTAGCCTCAATCTATAAGCAACCGGCCCAACTCGCTCGATGATTTCATACGGTCCGATAAACCTCGGACTCAACTTGCCCTTTTTACCAAATCAGAATAATTTCTTCCACGGAGATACTTTCAGAAACACTTTATCACCGATCTCAAATTCCATATCTTTTCGTTTTAAATCCCTATAAGATTTTTGGCGATCAGAGGCAGCTTTCAGACTATCTCAGATTACTTTCACTTTCTGTTCTATTTCTTTTATCAGATTAATACCATAAATATTATTCTCACTGAGCTCAAACTAGTATAATGGAGTTCTACACTTTCTACCCATAAGGCTTCGTACGGTGCCATTTTAATGCTCGATTGAAAGCTATTATTATAAGTGAATTCAATCAAAGATAGATATTGTTTCCAAGTACCTTCAAACTCAAGAATGCAACATCTCAACATATCCTCGAGTATCAGAATAATCCGTTCAGATTGACCATCTGTTTGCGGATGAAAAGCAGTGCTAAAATGCAATTTAGTACCCAGAGCATCTTGAATTTCTTCCAGAATCGTGATGTAAATCTCGGGTCTCTATCTGACACTATCGACAATGGTATACCATGCAGTCTCACGATATCAGAAATATATATCTCAACTAATTTATCAATGAGTAATCAAATCGAATCGAAATAAAATGATTTGTTTTCGTCAAACGATCAACTACAACCCAAACTGAGCCTTTCTCTCTCAGAGACAAGGGGCAAACCTGAAACAAAATCCATGGTCACTCGATCCCATAATCAGTTGTAACAAACCAGATGGCACCTGATGCTCAGCTTTAATTTACTGACAAATTAAACATCTCGAAACAAAGTCAGAAATATCTCTCTTCATACCCGGCCACCAGTATAGTTGTTTTAAATCATTATACATTTTCATATTTCCCATATGTACAGAAAATCATCTACTGTGAGCTTCACTCAAAATCGTCTGAATTAATTCCAGATTTCTTGGAACACAAAGTCTGTTTCTGAATCTCAAACAATCATCAACATCAACTCGAAATTCAGAATCATACTGAGCTCATTTTGCTATTAATTCATTATCAACCTTCGGAGCTTTGATAATCTATTGTAAGAACAAAGGTCTCACTTTTAATTCAGCTAAAACTGAACCATCATCAGATAGAACTAAATCAGCATTCATTACACGCAAAGCAAATAATGATTTTCGACTCAAAGCATTAGTAACAACATTTACTTTTCTCAGGTGATAATCAATTAGAAGTTCGTAGTCTTTCAAAAGTTCTAACCATCTTCTCTATCACAGATTCAAATCTTTTTGCATCATTAAATACTTCAGATTTTTATGATTAGAAAACACGTGACATTTCTCACCAAACAGATAGTGATACCAGATCTTCAAGGCAAACACAATAACAGCTAACTCGAGGTCGTGTGTCGGATAGTTCTTCTCATGTGGCTTCAACTGTTTCGATGCATAAGCAACAACCTTTCCTTCTTGCATTAGAAAACATCCCAAACCAATCAACGAAACATCACTATAAATCACAAATTCTTTCCCCGATTCAGTTGTACTAAAATCAGAGCTTCAGTCAATAAAGCTTCAAACTGATCAAAGCTGTTCTGACACTTTTTAGACCACTCAAACTTCACATCTTTCTGGAGTAGTTTTGTCAACGGAGTCGTAATAATCGAGAAACCTTTTACGAATATTCTATGGTAACCAGCAAGTCCCAGAAAACTACAGACTTTTGAAACATTCCTCGGAGGTTTCCAATCCAAAATAGCTAAAATTTTACTCGAATCAACTCAAATACCGGTGGCTGATACAATATGACCCAGCAAACCAACTTCTCGTAACCAGAATTCACATTTACCTAACTTTGCATACAATTGTTTATCTCGCAGAGTCTGTAAGACTATTCTCAAATTACTGACATGCTCAGATTCATAACGTGAATAAATCAATACGTCATCAATGAATACCAAAACAAATTGATCTAAATACAGTCTAAAAATTCTATTCATTAAATCCATAAAGACAGCATGTGCATTCGTTAATCCAAAAGGCATAACTAAAAATTCATAATGCCCGTACCTCGTTCTGAAAGTAGTTTTCAAAATATCAGAGTCCTTTACTCGTAACTGATAGTAACTCGATCTCAGATCTATCTTTGAAAACACAGTAGCACCTTTCAACTGATCGAATAAGTCATCAATTTTGGGCAGAGGATATGTAACAGCCCATTTTTGGGTCAGATCGAAACAGTGGTTTCGGGACCGCAAATCTGAGTAAAAAATATTTATTTTATTATTTTAATAAGGTTTATGATATGATATAATGTTCGTGTGAAAATTTTGTAAAGATATTTTACCGTTTGAGTGGTTAATTCGGTAAAAAGGACTAAATTGCGTAAAGAATAAAAGTTGAATTCTATAAGTTAAAAGTATTAAATAGCTATGGAATTAAATAGAGAAGGTCCTTATGTGGTAAATAGCTCATTTATGAGATAGTGGAGGTTAGTGGAGTGGCATTTGGTGTATTTAGTAATATTTTTAAAGGGTACAATGGTAAATAGGTAATTAAAGTTAATAATAAATAAAATAAAAGCCAAACCATGTTATATTTCTTCATCTTCCACCGAATATAGAGAAAAGAAACAACCATGGTTGTGTTTTAGGGTTCGGCATCTTCATGGCTCAATTTTTAAGTGTTTTGAGCTCGGTTTTTTATGATTTTTATGTTTTTGTGATCGTTGCTTCGTGTTCTATCTAGCTCGTACCCTAATTTCTGAATTTGTTGATGAATTTGTGAGTTTCAAATGATGATAGCTTGATGTTTTTGAGTGTTGATGATGGAAAATAAATCATTGTTGTTAGATTAACAAGTTTTATAAAGTGATTTTGAGTAAAAATGTCAATTTTGGACCAAATTATATAAGGTGGAAATTTAGTGGTTAAAATGTAAAATAGATTGAAAATATGGGCTGGTTTATATGGAAAATTCAGCTAGCTTGGGTTTGTGTTTAATTTCATGAAATTGTGATTTTAAGTGATAAGGACTAAATTGCAAAAATGTGAAATAATAGGGGAAAAAATGTAATTTTTCCAAAATATGTAAATTGTGTTAATTTGAATGAAATTTTGATTAAATAAGTAAATTTTGATATTATATAGATTGAGATAATTGAGAATTGGATCTAGAATGGGGGAAAAACAAAGTACTGGACTAATTGATTCGTTCCGTCATTTTAACAATCGAGGTAAGTCTGTATGTAATAAGCATTGTTAAATTTATGATTTTAATGCTTTGATATTATATAAATCGTATATATGTGACTATTGTTATGTTTAACGACATATCGGCTAAAAAAATGGCACTTAGTGTGTGGTTCGAAATAGTTTCGGCTAAATGTGGCACTTGGTGTGCGATTGGAGATAGCTTCGGCTATATATGTATATGTGTAACACCCCTATGCCCGTAACCGTCGCTAGAGTAGGGTCACGAGGCATTACGAAAACAACTCAACTTTAGAGCATTTCACATACATATAAATCAGAAATTGGAATTATAAATTTAATTAATTCAGTCCTAATATAATCGAATATTCATATCTAACAACCAAAATCCAATAAGCCATATATTAGTGTATGCACATATATATAAATATATAAAGTCAAGATCTCATAGAATAGCATCATACAAATATAAATTTTACTATTCCTTTGGTATAAACCTTACCCTTAGCCGAATCCAATTGAGCATAAGATTCATTCATTCACAATAAGTACTTCAACTAATAAAACATTTTTTAAGTCTTATTATTATAGAACTTAATTAACTGAGCTTACCAAGTATAAAATCATTTCACATTTAAACTTAAGAACCAACATTCAAACCATTATACTAACCTTAAGGAATCACTTTCAATTTCTAATATGATTTACTAAACATGCAAAGGTACTTTACTTATATAAATATAACATATCATCCATATCATAAATACGCATGCTAGTTAACAAGATTTTAACATTATAAGATCACAAAACTAGATCATGTGCCATTTTCGCATGGCTCATCAAAATGATAATTACATCATTCAAAATACAAAACTCATCTTTGTCTATCCTATACATGCCACATTTTTAAACTTAAAGCTCCTTTAAAGATACCAAAATGATGACGATAAGTGTGATGACTTCAGTGATAGTCCCGAGCTCACAACGGATCCAGAATCTAAATAAAGATGAACAAACAATTCCAATGAGATAATACTCAGTAATTCATAAGCAATTTAATAAATAAATCACAACAGAACTCCATTCAAGTCTAATTTGTCTACCATATAACCACATACTCTTATTTCTTCTTCCAAGACATTATACAATAACCTTTAGAAATAGACACATACATATAAATTCCATACACATTTCATTTTTTTATCTTTGTTCTCGTAAAAGTTTAATTACCTATGATGGTAATCAGTGTTCTATTTCACACCCTACCACGATCATATTCCCTTAATCATTTCACAGACATAGTGCCCCACAACCGATCTCAAACACATAGTGCTCGGTTAATAAATTCGCACACATAGTGCATATATTCATTCGCACACATAGTTCTAGCTTTTCCATATGCACACATAGTGCTGCCCCATTCGCACACATAGTGCCCTTTTCATTCATGCATATACGTACACATAGTACAACAAAAATAAAAAAATAGCACATCAATTCAATGCCATCGGCTCAATAATACATTATCTATTCGACATTTCTCCACATATAGAATTTACATTTCATGAGCTATGTGTACTCTAGGCATACATAGTAATCTAAGTCTTAATTGCTTAGAACTTACCTTATAGTCGAACAAATAGCTCTGATTGACTACTCAACAACCTTCGCTTTCCCCTTATCCGAACTTGGCTCTCTTTGATTTTGAGCTTAATTAAACAAATAAACTAATTCAATCATCTTATCAATTCATCAAAACCCAAATTCTATTAATTTCACATACATATATTATACGACACTTTCATCATTGATGAATTAAACACATAACATGACTGGCTGCACATAGTTCATAAATTCGACCATCTTGTCATAACATTTTCATATTAACATCATACCGAACATAAATTGGACATTCATTTAATTATAGTCAAGCAAATTTAATTTCTCTTCCCACTATCACATACATAGAAACTCAATTCCTTTCATGTCAAATGCATTTAACTAAACCATGTCTTAATATCAAGTGCATTCGGAAATGACACAAACCAACTTACCTCAACATTCTATCTCCCATACCTTAACTGAATACTTCCTAGAGTATTTCAATCCTCCCAATTCAATCCAAGAGCTTAAAATTTACCTAATTGAGTTTGTCCATGTCTATCTTATTATTCAACTAAAACAATAATTAAATTCATCTCAAATCCTCCATGACCGAATATATATATATAACTCAATAAACAACAAATTATTAACCTCCCAATTCAAGTCCACATTCGGCATCCATAAAAAAAATACTTACTAACAATTAAATTATTAATTTCCAAAATTAAGCATAATTTCACCTTACTCCATAATAGCCGATTGAGATTTTTGTCCATATTAACCATTCATAGAAATTTTTACTTAGTTCATACTCACCTATAACCATTTCTAATCACATAACTTCAAAACATCAACAATTTAACATATAGGAAACATAACTGAATGCTTCATGCATCACAAATTCAAAAATTAGCACGTGGGTCATGCTAAGAGCTTCAAACCAACTCAATTCCACAAAAATCCAAAAGAATCACATGAAATTATACCTTAATCTATACATTCACCATAGCCGAATGCCTTAGCTTCATTTTCTTTTCTTTTCTTTATGGTTTCGGCAAAAATGGAAGCAAGGATGGGTGGAACTTTGTTTTTATCACCAATTTCTATTATAAATTCATTAATTCACAATATAAAACCATTATAATATAATGCTTATTTCTTTATTTAACATATAATTTCCACCAACTAAAAAAAAGATATGAGAACACATGATTGCATGCATGTGTTGACCGGTCATTTACATTCAAAATGGTCCATTTGACATGCAAGTCCCCCATAATACTAAACCATATAATATTTGGCCACTGCACATTTGCCTATCACATTTTCAAGGTTTCTCAAAGAAGTCCTTTTTAACTAATTCCACATCCAAATGACAGAAATCAAAACACGATATTTTCACACATGAAATTTCACATATAATAAACATAGAATATAACATTCAATTATTTTCATGACTCGGTTTTGTGGTCCCGAAACCACTTTTTGACTAGGGTTAAAATAGGGCTATCACAATTCTCCCCCCCTTAGGGATTTTCGTCCCCGAAAATCTTACCAGCGAAAAGGTTAGGGTAACGTTCTTTCGTTGAATCTTCAAGCTCCCAACTCACTTCCTCAACTCCGTGTTTGAGCCACAACACTTTAACTAACGAAATTTTCTTATTCCATAGTTCTTTCACCTTATGAGCCAAAATACAAACCGGTTCTTCCTCATAACTCAAATCAGGCTAAATTTCAATTTTTGACAGACTAATACATGTGAGGGATCGGATCTATAACGATGGAGCATCGAGATCATGAATGTTTTCAAGTTTGAGTGGCAAAGTCAATCTATAAGCAACCGGCCCAATCTGTTTTGTACTTTCGTACAGTCCGTGTAACACCCCTAGCCCGAGTCCGATCGCCGGTTTAGGCTATGAGGTATTACCAAGCTCAACATTTAATTTCAATCACATAATCTATCAACAAAAGAAGAAATCAAACTGAATACATATAGATTTATAAGTTATAAAATGCCATCTTCATACGGCCAAGATATTTACAATTACAAAATGTATTTTGTCAACAGTCCAAACTATACATGTCATATCGGGACCAAAATATAACTGTACCAACAAGATCGATAGCACGATGAACTGCTGACGATCCCCGAGTCGGTGGCCAAAATCAACAATCTATAAAACAGAGAGATAAGGAACAGAGTAAGCTTTCGAGGCTTAGTAAGTTTTAAGCATTTCAACAATTAAAAACATATCATTTAAATCGAACAATGAATATTACCAAATTCATATTCTAATTACAATCACGAGACCAAATATGCACAAGTATACCACACATAAAGACTATTGGCCGAATATAATACACAAAGAAATTTTTAGCACATGCTTCACTTTACTATATGGCTCATACAACTAATTTAATTCACATAATTATATCGTTGTTTGATACTAATGACTCATTTTGCAATCAATTCACATAACGGTATATAATACGTACCTGGTCATTACCATGTATCATACATATTCGATAATAGTTTACTTTGAACATTTGAGTTTGTAATCTCATTCGAATCACCGGCGTTAAGCCTGCTAGGTTTCAAACCCGAATCCAGTTACTAGCTCAAAGTCTGTGGAACTTTAAGCCCGGATATAATACCAGCACCAACCCTGCGAGATTTAACCCGGATATACATTACCAGCACGAAGCCTGTGGGATTTGACCCGGATATACAATACCAGCACGAAGCCTGCGGGATTTGACCCGGATATATATAATATATCGAGAGCTAAGCATATTTACCCACATGATAATTCGGCTCATATAATATATCACATTTGTACTTCACTTTATTCATTCGAGTATGAGCACACAACGAAAATACACATTCAATATAACTTTTGGTTCAACACTTTTACGCAAGAGCATATAACCATTTCACTATCTCAGCTTAACTCTTAATATCTATTCGATTATATTCCATATACTCAAGTTATTTATTAAACAACCTTATTCAAGTAGAGACAATAGATTGCAATTCGTTTATCATGCTTATCTCATTACATCAATTATGTAATAACTGTAATTACTCAAAACTTACCTCGGATATTTTTGAACAGTTGCGGATAGGCTATTCGATCGCTTTCTCCTTTCCCTTATCTGGTCTAGTTCCTCTTTGCTCTTGAGCTTAAATTTAAACAAATGAATTTGTTTAATCATTTCGAACATTAAAGGCCCTTTTAAAGCACTTAACCCTTATACTCAATAATGAAACCAAACCATATACCTAATTATTTTATCACATCACCTTAAGCACACATATTAACTATCATACACCCATTTCACATGCCAAGTTGCAATAAAAAAATAAAAAAATGCATACAGACCAATAATTTAATTACCCATTTCGACTTTATAGGGTAACTTCAATACATTATGTTTATACAATTTTCCATACACATACTACATTTTTAACAAGCCGAAATTACTCTTACATATTATCCATTATAATCATTTCATAGATATAAAACATAGTTGAAAAATCCTTAGCCTAAATGCATATAATAACACCCAAATCATAAACTATTTTAACGCACATGACACATAAGGTTAACTAAAACTCCATTCAATTTTAAGGTATTAACCCTACTAAACTCATACCATGACCATACCTAATCGAATTCAAGTAGAGGATTAATTACAACCACGTATACACCAGTATATAATTATAACATGCTTTAATATCATATATATCCCATTCGGCCCTAACCACTCAAACTTAGCTTTCATATACAAATTCCATCTCACGATCAATTGTAGCAAATTACACATAGGTTACATTATTGCCAAACAATGATCGATTCTGTATATCAATTAAATAGTTCACATAACACATAACTCAAATAATCAAAGTTCATATAACCCCAAATGTCTAAATATGAATATCCCTCAAATTTTCTTATGACTTAACCTTTTTCTCCTTTTAGCCTAATATCCATTAACATTTAGTTCACATACACAAGCATAATCCCTCAAGACTTATTATATTTTCAAGTACATATCAAATCTATATAGTCAAATATATATATATTTATTTAGTTCATCAAACCAATATTTAATCCTATTTCCCTTAAAACAATTGTATTCAGCAATGACCACAATCATTTAACCAACTAAAATAATAAAGCACAACATTTTAAATTCATCTTATTCCTCTCCCTTTTGACCGAATGAATATTTATCAAATGAAAACTCAACTAAACAACAACATTTTTCTTTCTAAAAAGCATATACACTCATACGACAATTTTCAATTTGTATTTTTTCAACCATGAATTCTACTCATTCAACCATCATTTAAGCTATTTAACAATTAACTAACATCTTCCCAAAAAAACTTATCAAAATAACACCAATTTAGCACTTGCCGGATGGACATTTGTTCATTGATTCATGAATTTAAACCATGGGTTAAATAAGCTATGTACTTATCAATTTAATCTAATAGTCAATTAAAATAAAAAATCACAATGCATACCTTAAATTAGGATAGCCATGGTCGAATACCTTGGTTTCCTCTTCAATATTTCCTTTCCCAAATTCAAAAAATCAAGAAGAAAGATGAGCATATATTATTTTTATCATATTTTATTGTTTTACTAATTAATTTATTTTAAAAATAAAGCCATCACTTATTATAATACTAAAACAAAACATATATTATACATCAACCATCATTTATGGCCGGCCACTAAACAAAATTGGTGCATTTGACATGCAAATCCCTCATGTCATCATTTCATGCATTATTTGGTACTTTAAAATTTACCTATGACACTTTAAATTTTTATCACATGAGTCCTATCTTAAAAATTTCACATACAAATAACCAAATCAAAGCATGAAACTTTCACACATGCATTTACACATATAATAAACACAGAATTTAACAGTTAATTATTTTTATGACTCGGTTTTGTGGTCCCGAAACCACTTTTCAACTAGGGTCAAATTAGGGCACAGTCCGATAAATCTCGGGCTCAATTTGCCTTTACGGCCAAATCCGAGTACCTTTTTCCACGGTGAAACTTTAAGAAACACTTTGTCCCCAATTTGATATTCTATGTCTTTTCGTTTCAAATCTGCATAAGATTTTTTTCGATCCGATGCTGCTTTCAAACTATCACGAATTACTTTTACTTTCTGTTCAGCCTCTTTGATCAAATCTACCCCATATATCTTATTCTCACTGAGCTCGGTCTAGAATAATGGTGTATGACATTTATGACCGTACAAATCCTCATATGGTGCCATCTTGATACTCGATTGAAAACTGTTATTGTATGCGAATTCAATCAAAGGCAAGTATCGTTCCCACGTGCCACTAAACTCAAGGATGCAACATCTCAACATATCCTCGAGTATTTGAATAACTCGCTCGGATTGCCCGTCTATCTGGGGATGAAAAGCGGTGCTAAAATGCAGCTTGGTACCCAAAGCATCTTGCAATTTATTCCAGAATCATGACGAAAATCTGGGATCTCTATCCGAAACAATAGAAACGGGCATTTTGTGCAATTTTACAATCTGAGAAACATACAATTCCGCTAACTTATCAAATGAAAAGTCTGTACGAACAGGGATAAAGTGAGCTGACTTTGTCAATCTGTCAACAATAACCCAAATTGCATCTTTCTTGCTCGATGTCAACAGTAGACCGGATACGAAATTCATCGTGACACGATCCCATTTCCACTCGGGTATCATGATTGACTGTAGCAAACCCGAAGGCACCTGATGTTCAGCTTTCACTTGTTGACATATCAAGCATTTAGAAACAAAGTCAGAGATGTCTTGTTTCATACCGTGCCACCAATACTGGCATTTCAGATCGTTGTACATTTTTGTGCTACCCGAATGAACTGACATTCGGCTCTTATGAGCTTCATTCAAAATCGTCGAAATAAGCTCTGAATTTCTCGGAATGCACAATCTATTTCAGAATCTCAAACAATCATCATCATCAATCCAACACTCTAAATTTTCATTCGAATTACACTGTGCTCATTTTGCTATCACATCATTATCAACTTTCTGAGCCTCCCAGATTTGATGTATCAATGTTGGATTTGCTTTTAGTTCCGCTATTAACGCATCATCAGCGGACATAGACAAATGTACATTCATCGCTCGTAAAGAAAACAATGATTTTTGGATAAGGGCATCAGCAACCACATTAGCTTTTCCCGGATGATAATCAATGACAAGCTCGTAATCTTTCAGTAGCTCTAGCCATCGCCGTTGTCTCAAATTCAAGTCTTTTTGAGTCATCAAGTATTTGAGGCTTTTATGATCGGAATAGACATGACATTTCTCTCTGAATAAGTAGTGACGCCAAATTTTTAGAGCGAACACAATAGCAACTAACTCAAGATCATACGTCAGATAATTTCGCTTGTGAGGCTTTAACTGTCTCAAGGCATAAGCGACAACTCTACCCTCTTGCATCAAAACGCAGCCCAAACCGTTCAATGAGGCATCACTATAACCATAAATTATTTACCGAATTCTGGCTGATCTAATACTGGAGCTTCCGTCAAGAGAGTTTTTAGCTGGTCGAAACTTTTCTGACACTTTTCAGACCATTCAAATCTGATATCCTTTTGAAGCAACTTTGTCAATGGTGATGCTAACATCGAGAAACCTTTTACAAATCGTCGGTAATACCTGGCAAGCCCCAAAAAGCTCTGAACTTCAGAAACATTCCTCGGAGGTTTCCAATCTAGTATAGCTGAAATTTTACTCAGATCAACCCGTATACCTGATGCGGATACAACATGCCGCAAAAAGCTAACCTCGCTCAACCAGAACTCACATTTACTAAACTTCACATACAACTAATTATCACGCAAAATCTGTAGTACAAGCCTCAAGTGTTCGGCATGTTCATTCTCGTCGTGAGAATAAATCAAAATGTCATCTATGAGTACGACCATGAACTGATCCAAATACTGTCTGAACACCCGATTCATCAAATCCATGAAAACGCAGAGGCATTAGTGAGCCCAAATGGCATCACTAAGAACTCATAGTGTCCATATCTTGTTCTGAAAGTAGTCTTAGGCACATCTGAGTCTCTGACTCTCAACTGATAATAGCCAGATCGCAGATCGATCTTTGAAAACACTGAAGCTCAGATATTTATTCTTTACAGTCACCTTGTTCAGTTGTCGATAGTCAATACACATTCTCATAGTTTCGTCTTTCTTTTTCACAAATAACACTGGTGCACCCCAAGGTGAGAAACTCGAGCATGCAAAACCTCTGTCTGTCAATTCTTGCAACTGAGATTTCAACTCTTTCAACTCGGTTGGTGCCATACGATACGGAGCTATCGATATCGGAGTTGTTCCTGGTACTAACTCTATACCAAGCTCAACATCTCGAACAGGTGGCAATCCCGCTAATTCTTCGGGAAAAACATTCGGAGATTCACAAATCACAGGTATAGTCTCAAGCTTCCTCTCTGACATTTTATTATCCAGTACATAAGCAAGATAAGCTTCACAGCCCTTTTTCACATACTTCTGAGCCAAAATCGAAGATATCACTACTGGTAACCCACTCAGATCAGAAGACTCAACTCGAATTATCTCATCATTCGAACATTGCAAGTCAATTGTCTTTTATTTACAATTCACTACAGCATCGTGCACAATTAACCAATCCACACCGAGTATGATATCAAACTCGTCGAATGGTAATAACGTTAAATCAGCCGAAAAACACGAATTTCGAATCATCAGAGGACATTTCTTGCATACTCTATCGACTAATACATAACTGCCCAAAGGATTCGACACTCGAATCACAAACTCAGTAGACTCAACAGGGAGAGTCTTACTAGATGCCAAAGTTTCACACACATATAAATGAGTCGAACCGGGATCAATCAAAGCAAGAACATTACTATCATAGAGAGTGAATGTACCAGTAATAACATCAGGGGAGGATGCCTCCTCCCGTGCACGAACGGCACAGGCTCTGGCAAGTGCACGAGCCTCGGATCGAACTGTTGTGTCAGAAGTCCCTCTCTGATTACCACTCCTACCTCCTGCATTTCTAGGTGATCTACCCCTAACTGCTGCACCACTCGATCTCACACTCTACATATTATTTCTCCCAATAGGTTCCTTGCAGTCTCGAACGAAATGGTCTTGTGAACCACATCTATAATAGGCTCTGTTATTAGACTTGCCCCAGCACTCACCCACGTGTCGTCTACCACACTGTGGACACTCTGGTTTATCCTGTCGATTGTTTCCAACACTAGCAACTGAAGTAGCTCGAGAATCTACTAAAGGTCGCTCTCGAATAGAAATCCTCGCAGTCGTCTTTGATCTGTTACTATCATCTCTGAACTTCTTCACAGTCGAGAAAGAAGTTTTACTCTCCTTTCTCTTACGAAAATCTCTAGCTTCAGATTCAACTTTTCTTTTCTCTTTTCCGAGCTCTTCAGCCTTGCAAGCTCGTTCAACAAGTATTACGAACTCTTTTATTTCAAGAATACCCACAAGTAGTTTTAAGTCTTCATTCAATCCTTCTTCAAACCTTTTACACATGGCAACTTCATCAACAACACACTCCCGTGCATAATGACTAAGTCTCACAAATTCACATTCATATTCAGATACAGTCATACGACCTTGTTGAAGTTCAAGAAACTCTTTACGCTTTTGATCGATGAATTATTGACTAATATATTTCTTGTGAAACTCTGTTTGAAAGAAGTCCCACGTAACCTGTTCTTTCGGAACAATCAAAATCAGAGTTCTCCACCAATAATAGGCCGAATCTCGTAATAAAGATATATCGCATTTTAGACACTTATCGGGTGTGCAAGACAGCTCATCAAAAACACGGATGGTATTATCAAGCCAGAATTTGACCCTTTCGGCATCATCAGCAGCTGTGGCTCTGAATTCCTCGGCCCTATACTTTCTGGTCTTGTCAACAGGGGGTTTACTCAGTCTCAAAGGATCGGTAGTCACTGGTATTACAGGTACCGGAGGAGGGTTATTCAAGTTCGGGGGTTGTTGTACAGCCGGGTTTGTTCGAGCATATTGAGCAACCCACTCATTCATTATAGAAAAGAAGGCTTGTTTAGCCCCATCATCTTGATTGCTCGCAGATGGTTGAGAATCAGCAGGCGCTGTCCCTTGCATGGGAGCAGGTGCTATACTCTCAACATCGTCCGCTATGGCTTGCTCGGGATTAGGTTCTATTTACTAAACGAAAACAAAATTTTAACCGTCCGAAGTCATCACACTATCATATATTCACATATAGGATGTATAGCTAGACTCACACGCACTATGTTAGTCCTAGAATCGACTAAATTGTAGCTCTGATACCAATTAAAATGTAGCACACCTATTCTAGTAACCGTCGCTAGAGGAGGGTCACAAGGTATTACGAAAACAACTCAACTTTAGAACATTTCACATACATATAAATCAGAAATTGGAATTATAAATTTAATTAATTCAGTCCTAATATAATCGAATATTCATATCTAACAACCAAAATCCAATTAGCCATATATTAGAGTATGCGCATATATATAAATATGTAAAGTCAAGATCTCATAGAATAGCATCATGCAAATATAAATTTTACAATTCATTTGGTATAAACCTTACGCTTAGCCGAATCCAATTGAGCATAAGATTCATTCATTCACAGTAAGTACTTCAACTAATAAAACATTTGTAAGTCTTATTATTATAGAACTTAATTAACCGAGCCTACCAAGTATAAAATCATTTCACATTTAAACTTAAAAACCAACATTCAAACCATTATACTAACCTTAAGGAAGCACATTCAATTTCTGATATGATTGACTAAACATACAAAGATACTTTGCTTATATAAATATAACATATCATCCATATCATAAGTACGCATGCTAGTTAACAAGATTTTAACATTATAAGATCACAAAACTAGATCATGTGCCATTTTCGCTTGGCTCATCAAAATGATAATTACATCATTCAAAATACAAAACTCATCTTTGTCTATCCTATACATGCCACATTTTTAAACTTAAAGCTTCTTTAAAGATACCAAAATAATTACGATAAGTGTGATGACTTCAGTGATAGTCCCGAGCTCACAACGGATCTAGAATTTAAATAAAGATGAATAAACAATTCCAATGAGATAATACTCAGTAAGTCATAAGCAATTTAATAAATAAATCACAACAAAACTCCATTTAAGTCTAATTTGTCTACCTTATTCATTCATGATACCGTATAACCACATACTCTTATTTCTTTTTCCAAGACATTATACAATAACCTTTAGAAATAGACACATACATATAAATTCGATACACATTTCATTTTTTTATCTTTGTTCTCGTAAAAGCTTAATTACCTATAATGGTAATCAGTGTTCTACTTCACACCCTACCACGATTATATTCCCTTAATCATTTGGCACACATAGTGCCCTACAACCGATCTCGCACACATAGTGCTCGGTTAATAAATTCCTACACATAGTGCATATATTCATTCGCACACATAGTGCTAGCTTTTCCATACGCACACATAGTGTTGTCCCATTCGCACACATAGTGCCTTTTTCATTCATGCATATACGTACACATAGTACAACAAAAATAAAAAAATAAAAAATAGCACATCAATTCAATGCCATCGGCTCAATAATCCATTATCTATTTGACATTTCTCCACATATAGAATTTACATTTCATGAGCTATGTGTACTCTAGGCATACATAGTAATCTAAGTCTTAATTGCTTAGAACTTACCTTATTTTCGAACAAACAGCTCTGATCAACTACTCAACAACATTCACTTTCCCCTTATCCGAACTTGGCTCTCTTTGATCTTGCGCTTAATTAAACAAATAAACTAATTCAATCATCTTATCAATTCATCATAACCCAAATTCTATTAATTTCAAACACATATATCATACGGAAATTTCATCATTGATGAATTAAACACATAACATGACTGACTACACATAGTTCTTAAATTCGACCAGCTTGTCTTAACATTTTCATATTAACATCATACCAAACCTAAATTGGACATTTATTTAATTATAGTCAAGCAAATTCAATTTCTCTTCCCACTATCACATACACGGCAACTCAATTCCTTTCATGTCAAATGCATTTAACTAAACCATGTCTTAATGTCAAGTGCATTCGGCAATAACACAAACCAACTTACCTCAACATTCTATCTCCCATACCTTAACTGGATACTCCCTAGAGTATTTCAATCCTCTCAATTCAATCCAAGAGCTTAAAATTTACCTAATTGAGTTTGTCCATGTCTATCTTATTATTCAACTAAAACAATAATTAAATTCATCTCAAATCCTCCATGACCGAATGTATATATATATAACTCAATAAACAACAAATTATTAACCTTCCAATTCAAGTCCACATTCGGCATCCATAAGAAAAATACTTACTAACAATTAAATTATTAATTTCCAAAAGTAAGCATAATTTCACCTTACTCCATAATAGCCGATTGAGATTTTTGTCCATATTAACCATTCATAGAAATTTTTACTTAGTTCATACTCACCTAGAACCATTTCTAATCACATAACTTCAAAACATCAACAATTTAACATATAGGAAACATAATCAATGCTTCATGCATCACAAATTCAAAAATTAGCACATGGGTCATGCTAAAAGCTTCAAAACCCACTCAATTCCACAAAAATCCAAAAGAATCACATGAAATCATACCTTAATCTATACATTCACCATAGCCGAATGCCTTAGCTTTATTTTCTTTTCTTTATAGTTTCGGCAAAAATGGAAGAAAAGATGGGTGGAACTTTGTTTTTATCACCATTTTCTATTATAAATTCATTATTTCACAATATAAAACCATTATATTATAATGCTTATTTCTTTATTTAACATATAATTTCCACCAACTAAAATAAAGATATGAAAACACATGATTGCATGCATGTGTTGACCAGTCATTTATATTCAAAATGGTCCATTTGACATGCAATTCCCCCATAATACTAAACCATATAATATTTGGCCACTGCATATTTGCCTATCACATTTTCAAGGTTTCTCAAAGAAGACCTTTTTAACTAATTCCACATCCAAATGACAGAAATCAAAACACGATATTTTCACACATGAAATTTCACATTTAATACACATAGAATATAACATTCAATTATTTTCGTGACTCAGTTTTGTGGTCCCGAAACCACTTTCCGACTAGGGTTAAAATAGGGCTGTCACAATATGGCACTTAGTGTGCAAAAAATTAAGAATGGCACTTGGTGTGTGAGATATTGAGTATGGTACTTAGTGTGCAAGACATCAAAGATGCAACGGCATTACGTGTATGTATGAAACAATAAGGATCGGTACAGGTATGTACATGAGTTATGATGCATCTTTGTAATGAAGTAAATAAGTAAGTCATGTTTATGAGAATGATTTTGTGATGACCTTGTTATTATGGGTCCATGCTTATGTTGTATAAATATGTATTTATACCTTGATGGTTGAAATGATTGGTGAAGGTGTGATGAGCTTAGTTATCATCATTTTTGTACTAAAACAATTTTGGTACTAGCTGGAGTTCAACTTTGAAAATTCACTAAAAATTTTGGAAATAGAGTTAGAGGATTAATAAAATATGAAATTAGATCTTATTGAGTCTATTTTTACATAGAAGAAACGTTGTGCACAAAATAATTTCTGATTATGAGATATTTGAATTTACGTGAGACAGGGTCAGAATAATCTCAGAATCCCCTAATCTGATTTTGGAAAATCATTAAAAATGTACAAAAATAATTAGGAATTATAATTTATATTATTAGAATCTTTGATGAGTCTACTTTCTATAGAAACAAACAGTAACATCATTCAAATTTTGTATGAGGATATAATTAATTTTTAGTGAATAGGGGTCGGAACTATCGAACAGCAAAAAAAGGGTAAATTTGAAGAATAAACTGTACTTATTAGCTAAACCAAAAATTTTGTAAATTTTATAGTAAGAAGATATGTGAGTCTAGTTTCAGGTAAAATTAACGGATCTTAGTTTGGAGCTCCATAGCTCCAGAAATATATAATTTAGCAACTTGGACTCGAGTAGATAACTTGACTGGAATTTGAACAAATAGTGGAATAATATGCAATTATAATTGTGATACCTTGAGAACATGTTGTGAGAATTTTGCAAAAGCATATTAATAAATTGCTTATTATTTTCATATGAACTTACTAAGCTTTATAGCTTACCCCCTCCCTTTTTATCTCTTATAGGTTTATATAGCTAGCTCGGGTTGGAGATCGCCGGAGATTCAATCACACTATCAAGTTATCATTTAGGGTATAAGTATTCAAATACTTAAGTCTATGGCATGTATAGGGAATCTATCTTTGTAATTATGTCAATGCTAATGTGGCCAAATGTGTTATCCTATAATGGTTATAGTCTAATTTATATATAGCCATGAATGATGGCTTATGCTGATCATATGATTATTCATGTGTATTTGCCAATGTTTTATGGTGTGATCATGTTGTTTGATATGGATGAATGTGTGCATACGACTTAAGTACTCGATGATTGATTTTGTCATAATTGGCATATGGATAGATTATAGCATAAGTGTGAAATGTGAAAATGTATTAATGACAATCTTGGTATGAAAGTTGTTATGATTAATCTTGATAAAGTATGATGCCTTGTGTATGCGTAAATTGTTATGAGAATGTCATGCATAAGCCATATTTACGATTATTAAGTGATCATTTATGCCATGTTGGATGCCATTAAGATATGTGAGTGTGCATGTGTTGTGAGGGTGGCAAAATGGCTTGGAACATAGCCTAGCATTTTTCCACACGGGTAGACACATGAGCGTGTGTCTAGGCCCACGGGCGAGTGACCCTGCTTCATGATGAAATTTTCTAAGTTTTCCCAAAAGATTTCAAAGTTTTCGGTTTAGTCTTGAATTATCTTTGATGTGTGTTTAGGGCCTCGTAAGCTCATTTAAGGGATGTTATACATATGTATAAATGTTTTTGATTTGAATGAAATTTTATGGCCTGATTTTATGTGATTGTGTATGTTTAAGTCCAGTAATGCCTCGTATCCTGTCCCGGCCTCGGACATGGGTAAGGAGTGTTATAGGATATTTGTTCTTTATAGTCATTTTGTTAAGCTGACGGTAATCAATACACATTCTCATTGTGTCATCTTTCGTTTTTACAAACAGTAGAAGCACCCCATGGTGAAAAGCTCGGTCTAGCAAATCCTCGATCGGTCAATTCTTGAAACTGAGATTTTAATTCCTTTAACTCGGTCAGAGCCATTCTATACGAAGCTATCAAAATCGGAGTAGTACCAGGTACTAATTCAATGCCAAACTCAACTTCTCGAATCGGAGGAAAACCCAGTAGTTGTTCAGGAAACACATCAGAGAATTCATAGACAACAAGCACAGATTCAACTTTCTTATCATTCACTTTCGAGTCTAATACAAAAGTTAAGTAGGCTTCACAGTCTTTCTTCACATATTTCTGTGCTTTCATTGCAGATATCACAGCTGGTAGTTCATTCAGATCACTAGACTCAATTCAAATTATCTCATCATTCTTACACCTTAAATCAATGACTTTTCATTTGCAATTCACAATATTATCGTGCAAAGTTAACCAGTCCGTTTCCAAAATTATATCAAATTTGTCAAAAGGCAAAAGCAACAGATCAGCAGGAAAATAGATATCTCTAATCAATAACAAGCAATTCTTACAGACTTTATCAACCAAGACACTTTTACCTAAGGGGTTCGATACTCTATTTATGAATTCAGTAGACTCTACAGGCAAAGTCTTACTGTGCACTAAATTCATATAGATATAAGAATGCGCTGATCCCAAGTCTATCAATGCAATCACAGAAGTATCATAAATAGTAAAAGTATCAGTAATCACGTCTGGAGATAAGGCTTCCTCACGAGCTCGGATAGCATAGGCTCTGGCAGGTGCTCTAGCCTCAAATCTAACAGTAGTATCTCTAGTAGCTCTTTGACCACCACTTGCATTTCCCGTATTTCTGGAAGGCCTACCTCTAGCTGAGGTATTGTTCGGTCTCGGATTCTATACATTCTCTTGCTTAGCAGGTTCAGAATAATCTCTTACAAAATGGTCCAGAGATCTACATTGGAAACAGGCTCGATCATTCAATCTACAATTTCCCAGATGTCTTTTACCATAATGTTTAAATTCAAGTTTCTCAGATCAGACATTCCCGACACTTGCAACAGAAGTAGCAAGAGCTTTGAAATTCAAATGCGGTCTTGCTCGATCTCGATTCGAATGTCCTACATTAGCCTTTCAACGGCTATGATCATCTCGAAATTTCTTTGACAAAGACTAAAATAATCTACTAGAAGATCTCTTTCTAATATCTTTAGCTTTAGAATTAGCTTTTCTTTTCTCTTTACTTAATTTTTCAGCTTTACAAGCTCACTTAACGAGCACTACCATTTCTTTAATCTCCAAAATCCCAACTAACAGACGAATATCCTCGTTTAATCCATCTTCAAACCTTTTTCACATTATTGCTTCATTTGACACACATTCCTGAGCATACTGACTCAATCTTACAAATTCACGTTCGTGTTCAGTAACGGACATACGACCTTGTTTAAGCTCAAGAAACTCATTACGTTTTTGATTGATGAATCTCTAACTAATGTATTTCTTCTGAAATTCAGCTTGGAAGAAATCCCAAGTAACCCGTTCACTCGAAACCATAGATATTAAAGTTTTCCACCAATGGTAATCCGTATCTCTCAGAAGTGAAATGGCACATTTTACACATTCCTTAGGATTCAGAGACATTTTATCAAACACTCATATTGTATTCTCTAACCAGAATTCAGCTCTTTCAGCATCATCATTCATTATAGCTCGGAACTCTTCAACCCCATACTTTCTAATCTTATCAACTGGTGGTCTATTTAACCGAACCAGATTCACTGATGGCATAAGAGGAGTTTGATGAGAATTAACCGAGGGTGGAGGTTGTTGTATAGCCGGATTGGTTCTAATGTATTGAGTGAACCAATCATTCATCATCTGATAGAAGGCTTGTTTAGCCTCACCATCACGGCTACTTGTAGCCGGTCGAGAATCAGCTTGCACTGTCCCTTGCGTGAAAGCTGGCGCATTGCTTTCAACATCGTCAGCTACAGCTCTATCGGGATCCATTGCTATATAAAAGCACATTTCAATGTCAAGATTCATCATACTATCGCAGTTCATAAATATGGCATGTATAGCTAGACTCACATATGCTATAGTAGTCCTAGAACCAATTAAACCACAACTCTGATTCTAATAAAATGTAACACCCCTATCCCGTAACTGTCGCCGGAATAGGTAAGGGGCATTACTAGACAGACAGAACATTACAGAAAAATATAGAATCACAAATATCACATAATAATTATGCATAAGTAAATCAACAGTTCATCCATTGTGGAGGTCTCCAAGACCTAAGACATACTTTTAGAAAAGGTCGGGACTAAACTGAGCACATTCAAAACTTTCAGAACTTATGAAAATTTTTCAATTCTGTTGAGGTCACACGCCCATGTGATCAGGCCGTGTGCTTTACACGGGCACCAGACACACCCATGTGATCCAGCCGTGCCAAAACAGAGTATATATACTGACTTTTACATACGGCCAACAAACATGGCCGTGTGCCATGGCTGTGTGATACTTAGCTAACTACTGACTTAAGCCCACGGTCTTATGACAAGCCCATGTGTCTTAACCATGTGGTCTTAAGAGGTTACTGCTTTGCATACACGGCCACAAGGCATGCCCGTGTTCACTGACCGTGTGGCACAATGCAGGCTTGGTTTAAGCCAACTTGCCACCCCTTTTTGGGTCATTCCTACAAGCAATATTAAACAACATTTATTCTAAATTTTCAGCCAATTCCATGCTCAAAACATGCTTAAACTTACCATTTCCTCGACTTGGCATATTTCAAAATGACAACCACATAAAAGGCCATATAACCATTACAAGCATACACAATTTAGCATCACAAACCATTTACCAAAATTAAGCACAAACATACCATTTGTTAGCCAACTCTCATGGCATAACATATATACATATCAAAGCTTCAATACATAGACATTCTAGCCTATAAATGCCATACATAAAAATATTTACACTTTCAAAAGTACCAAAATGAGTTTGATAAAATGGTGACAATCATCGACTATCCTTGAGCCTTCAGTAGCTACGATAACTGTAAAATAGACAGAAATCACACAGAGTAAGCTACAAAGAGTTTAGTAAGCCAAATACAGCTAGTCTAAATATTAAAGCATATAAAATAAAAGTCAATAGCAAGAAGTCATAGCCATTTCACAGAGTAATTCATGAGCCGAACCATGCTCATTTCCTTGTATACATGTCATGTTTCATCTTCAATGATTTCGTACATACTTCGCATTCATTATTTCACAGAAATAGAGTCTTTCATATTCAAAAATTTAGTACGATACAAACGTACCTGTATATATTATACATTTCATATATTCATTCCCATATCTCGTACTCTATCATCAAACGGTTCAGAAATGATACAGATACTCATAAACGGATACAATGCTGATGTTCTAGATGAGGTCTTACATGTAATTCAGTATCGATGCCTCTGTCCCAGACAGGGTCTTATACGAAATTAGATACGATGCCGATGTCCCAGACATGGTCTTACACGCAGAAACAATGTCGATTTCCCAGACATCGTCTTACACGAAATTAGATATGATGCCGATGTCCTAGACATGGTCTTACACGAAATCAAATACGATGCCGATGTCCCAGACATGGTCTTACATGAAATCAAATATGATGCCGATGTCCTAGACATGGTCATACACGTAAATCTCAAATTGGGGCCTGTGTTCCAGACACGATCTTACACGATATCTCATATCGATGTTAACATTCCTTTAGAAACATACATAGCTTTTCAAATACTAGCATATTATCGAAATTTACTTGGAATTCATTCATTAGGCTCTCACAGCCGTCCAATACAGATTATAACTAGTATATACAACATTCAATCAATTTAACAAGTAATTGTATTTTGAATTATCTCGTACGAATTTCGGACGAAAATGAGTCGACTATTCCACTATTTTGGACTTCCCTCAAGCTAAGTCTGTTTTTCTTTATTTTTGATCTTAATCAAGGATTACCAATGTCGAATATCAAAAACCCATTTTAGCTCTTTTTCTTGCTTCATTCGGCCATGAAAATGATAAAATGGCCATTATTTTATGGTTTCATTTTATTATAACAACTTTAATAAACATTTTTCCATTTTTTCCCTTGACTACTAATATTAAAACCTACCAACTACATGTCCATACTTGTCCACCATTAACATAAAAGGTAAATGTGACATGCAAGGATCCTCACTTAAATAAGCCAAATCAAATAGGTACTTTTAACATCTAGCACACAGCTTTTACACTTTACGCGATTAGATCTTTTTTTTTAATATTTAGTACAGAAACAGACAAATTAAATCACAGAAATTTCACAGATGCAAATTCATTCATCATGGACACAGAAAATAATATTAAAATATTTTTCAGACTCAGATTTGTGGTCTGAAACTACTATTCTGACTAGGGTCTAAACCGGGTTGTTATAGGAGATAAGGTAACTAATGGTTCTTTAGGGTTTAATCCTGAGTGTTTATGGGCTTAAACTCATCATACATTAACTCGTACGTGAAAATCATATTCATGTTTATCGAGACACATATACACATTTCAATCTTTCAGATACAAGCATCCTTTAAGCTCATATTCCTATTAGACACTTAGACCATCAGATTTCATGCAATCCACATACACAAGTTCATAGATCATACACTTCTCATCAAAATCATCACATCAAACTTTCCTAGCCTACGTCTCATGGTTTTATGTCTTTTTACTTAAGTTTCTAGAATACGTAACACACATGTGAGAGTCAGCATAGGGACTCACCTCTTTTTCACCTTCTGTGGCTCCAAACTCTAGGCTTCCCTCGATTAATCGGCAACAAATACTTTTACAAGACAAGGAAACTTATCAAGATCTATTCATATACTCATTTTTCCATCACCCGCAACAAAAAAAAATCCCCAAAAGGCCTTATACCATACATCTTACCTGATTAAATAGATTTCCCCTTTCATAACATAATCTGTGGAAACATAATCTTACCTTGTCATGGAGTATTCACAGGTAGAGATATGGATATACAACTTAGCTTAAATGAAAGGAGGAAGCGCCTAGGTTCATTTAAATCTAGACTACAAATACTTCTTAAAGAAAGAAAAGCAAAAACTCTCCTTTTTCTTAAACTGATTTTCTAGATATACAACCTTTGTCCCTATGGCAAGTTGAAATGCATCAAAATCCTTTTCAATCTACAGTGTTCGTGGTTTATAGCTATAAAGTAGTATGTACGAAAATCTAGCATTATATATATTGGGGTCTAATCTATCGTTTGTTCCTAATCATCCCATTAGGACGTAACCAAGATCGTAAATAACCAACTCGACACATAATTCCTTCCGACGATAACCCAATTACCCAAAATACATTACTAAGCTCCTTCTCTTAACAATTCATCCTTTCTCAGACAATCTCTTGTAATAATCCCATGTCTGCTACGTGCCCACTTTTACAAGCCAAGAGCATCAATTGGGCAAGTAGAACTACCCCACTTTGAGTACCACTCGGTTTACCCACCAATTTCAAAACTTGTCAAAATTGGGTTTTACATGGTAACTTTACATGATGCTACTCACAGGATCTGTGAAGTATCTAAAACAAATACAGGACCTTATCCATCAGTAAAACATCCAAGGCCAACACTCGAAATTATTATAACTCTAATGACATGCCATTTGTATCCTAGTTTTCACTAAGTTCCCACGAGCCTCCATATTCATATTCATTTTAGTCCAATCATTTGAAAATTTTTATATACATGTAATTCAACCATATACATTCTCATATTAATTCACATTTATCAATTATATATCATTTCACAATTTAATACATTCAATAGCGAAGCCATTATTTTACAAGAACTAAATCACAAAAAATATACATTCAACCAACATAAAAAAGAATTAATCGAAATAAACATTCTACACCTATCATCGAATCATATAACAATTTTACCATCATCCAAAAACACCCATCTATGTAACGTCCCAAATCCCTGATAAAATTATTTTTGTGGCTTGTAACGTGAAAGTATGTCTGGGAAGTCATAGGTTCAAGCCTTGGCTTCCACAAAAAAATTTCTTTTAAGGATAAAATCCCTATCTTAGGTTAGTAGGGTTATGAGTAAAATTTGTTAAAAACATGACAGAATGGGCCTGCTGGTCTAGTGGATAGTGGCGTATGGAGTGTGCTAGTGGTCTGAGGTTCGAATCCCTATTTGTGCAAATGGAGATCATTTTTATTGAAGGACATGGGAGGAAGTTATGTTTGACCGAAACACCAAGAGTTTGAACAGATTTGAATAGGGTTGTTGTTAGCCAAATATGAGGAGATGGAAGCGGATTTTGGATGTTGGAGATTGTGGATGGGAGGAAATTAAGGAGGAAATCGGGGAATTTGAATTGTTTGAAAGTGGTTGTGCTGAATTTGAACTGATGGCACATAGAGTTTCGGTTATAGTAGGGGTGTTGAAGGGTAGGTGCTAGGTTGTTGACCGAATAGAGGTGTTCATTTTGTTAAAAATTTTGGTCATAGTCTAGCTGGGTGTCGAATCCTCTCCTTGCTTTTCAAGTTTTCAAATAGCTTGTTTTGTGTTCTTTCTTCTTTTTGGTCTTGGGTAGTCCCTCAAATGTCCCCAAGAGTGCTGCTGATTTCCCCTTGTTCTTAGTCGAATACTACTTTCCTCTATCTTCTTCTTTTCTGGCGATTCTACTTTCTCCTCTTTCTCAACTTGGCCGATTACCTGAGTAGCACTTCTCTTTCCTTTGATTCTTCTTTTTCTTTTGTGTTGGCCGAACCCTAATATCCTTTGTTTTTCTCTTGCTAAAATAGAATACCCACTTTTCAATTCGGGCAACTTCTAAGCTTGGATCTTGGCTGATTATTAGAGTGCGAAATCAATAGTGGAGGTGTAGGACGATTCTTTTCTTTCCCTACAAGTGATCTTTCCACCCTCGGTTGACTTTGAAGCAAATCCATTGGTATTGGAGGAGGTTTTGCAGTCACTCGTTGGTGCTTTGATCTCGGAAGTACTTCGGTTACAATTTCATAACAGGTGTGTGTAACACTACCATAAGATGAGAAACGACAAAAGCTAAAAAGCTGAAAAATGGGCTATCGACACCACATGGGCGTGTGGCCGCCCGTGTAACAAAACATGGTCGTGTGGTCGATGAGATGGCCATGAGCATTTTCATGGGTCAAAATAATATTGAGCCATTTTGGGCCGAACTGGGCCGTGTAGACCCAATGGGCCTATGGCCCCACATGAGAAAATCTCACAAAAGTGTGGTAAATATTGGGCCTGGCTATGTAAACCACACGGCTAAGGCCATTTCTGGGCTATGTGGGACTTACGAGAGTGTGGGCCCATTATTACCGATTGACTGTTAAGATTACACGGGTCACCCAAGATGATTGTGGACCTACTGTTGGGCCGATAAGTGCACCTGGACCCTTATTTTTGTAAATAACTGATATACCCCTATGTGATGTATGACTGTTTGAGCATGCCATTTGTACTGTATATACATTTATATTATGTTGCATTGCATGGGATGGGATATATGATTTTGGAGGAAGTGTACTGAAAGGCTATAAGCCTATAACTGGTAGCTCTGCTACAAATACTGTTTTAGTGCCGCAACCTGTGCTACTTGGAGTGTAGAGATGGGTGGGTCGATTTTATCCCCACATGGTGTGTAGGGTTGGTACGGAGATCGTGTGTAGAGGCTGGATTGGGTAGGATTTTCTGATTGCATACTATACTAATACTGTAACTAGCTTAGGCCCCACTGATACTGTTACTGAAATGGGCTCAGGCCCAAACTGCTACTGTTATTGAAATAGGCTAAGCCCTAACTGAGACTTAAAGGGCTTAGGCCCAAATTGTGTTTACTCTGATTGATTGCTATTATGGGATTACACACATTGAGTTTTTGTAAACTCACACATCTGTTAACTGTGCAGGAAATCTGTAACACCCCGAACCCGAAACCGACACCGGAGTCGAACCCGAGGTGTTAATTGGCTTTAACCCCTTACAAAATTTATTTTCCAGACACTGCCCAATCTGTGTACTAGTCGGCTTAAAAATCATATCTTGAGTTTCGTAACTCGAAAATCAGTTTCGTAATTTTTCCCAGAAACTAGACTCATGTGCCAATTAGTACAGTTTATTAGTCAAAGTCTCCCAAGTTGCAGGGGTCGACTACACTGACCTTTGCCCATTACGATTTGGATATCTCCCTGCACGGGACTTCAATACTGATGCCGTTTGTTTCTATGAAAACTAGACTCAGAGAGGAATCTGTACATATATGGTACGACCCCTAATTATCTCTGGTTAATTTATAATGAATTTCCAAAGTCGGAGCAGGGAATCCAGAAACCGTTCTGGCCCTGTCCCACAAAAATCTGATTATCTCTTAATATACTGCCCATATGATCTTTTCGTTACTACCTCATGAAAGCAGACTCATCGAGCTTCGATTACATAATTTATTCCTCAATTAATTCCGCTCCTACTATTTTTAGTGATTTTTCAATCTCATGACACTGCTGCTGCCAGCATCTGTTACGAAAGTAACTAGGTCCATTTCATGCCTACCCTTGATCCAACTCAATCGAACATTCGTGCCATTTTCGCATGGCTTAAAGTTTACATGCCATAATTCAAACACAACATACTAGCTTATACATGCCAAAATGATCTTCTAAGCACACTAAGAAGAGAATACCAAAACTTGCTATCCGGTGTGATGACTTCGATGACGGCCCGACCCCGCAAAAATTGGTGAGTCCAAGCAACCTATAATGGGTGACAAGGAAACACCGGGTGAGTTTATAACTCAGTAAGTCATAAGCAATGCTCTACTATACATCAATAACATTATCACAAGAGGAACAAAATGGAATGAGACAATTTACTCCATCCATACCGAACCATGCCATAGTTCCTCCAACCTATCGATTCAATTTCATATCAATTCATGCATTCACAATTCATCTACTCATCAATAGGACATTGAAGCATTTTCATAAATCAATTTATTTTCGTTACAATCAAACAACAAAACGGCCTTTCACCCATCCTACGATAAATTTTTATGTACGTGACTTCAAGTATAGTTGTCACATAGGTTCAACTTACCGAGCTCAACACCAAGTATAAGCATAGCACATATTAGCCATGTACTCAAGACACTTACCCGACCCGCTGTCCGCGATCGACTCAATAGTGTCGCACACATGGTGTCCATAATAATTCACGAATATATATTGAGCCCGCACACTCAGTGCTATATAATCAACTCGCACACTTAGTGCCACGTAATCAAATCGCACACTTAGTGCTACATAGTCAGACTCGCACACTTAGTGCCGCATGATCATTTCGCACACTTAGTGCATCATATTCATTTCGCACACTTAGTGCAACATAGTCATATCGCACACTTAGTGCTGTACAGTTTAATCCCGCGCACTTAGCGCCAATCTCATGGTCATAAATGGTCATCCCGCACGTTTAGTGCCGAGATCAACAACTCGGTACATCTTACCTCTTTTCTTTCATTCAACAATTTCATCATCACATACGTACATGCATATATATATATGTATATTTATTCATTCCATTCAGCATCAATACATACACATTATGACCATTTGAAATAATACCAACTACATGCTTAGTGACTTACCTCGTGTTGGGTAAGACGGTTCCAACTCGGCTACTCGATAACCTTTTCTTTGCCTTTGCTCGATTCACCTCCTTTAGCTCCTTGAGCTAAATCAATAATTTAACTAGTTTAACCATCTTGCTAACCATTCATACTTCAATTACACATGCATATGTATGTTTGTATATTCGGCAATGACAATGGTAATTTAGCAACCCTTAGTTTAACTCATAATTGTTCATAACACATTTAAAGCATCCACTCCATTCCATCATTTTAAAGCACACACATTACTCAATATTATCCAAATTCACATTCGGCATTTTCACAAACACACATGCCGATTTTATTCACTCATTTCTAATGTTAATTAAGAAATGTCGAATGTCACCAACTAAATGGCATACACACTCACCCACATGTATAAAAATCATCCACACCACCTATAGCTCATTCGGCCTTCACCCTTGCTAGTTTTTCCCATTCTTTTGTCGGTTATATATACATAGTCCTAAGGTAGTATCATGAATGGGCTTACATATATTTGTGTATATATATATATATGGCCGAATATGCAAAGCTTAACTCAACATCACCTATGTTCCTAAGTGATGGCCGAATATGTATTTCTATATCTATTCATCAACTATATTATTACCTTCAATTTATCTAGTCACACAATTTCATCTCATGAATACTTGACCCAAGTCTCTCAAAAAATGAAACAACATCTAAAATGAACATCCCATTTTACCCCATATGGCCGATTACTACATTAGTTACCAAGCTAACAAATTCAACAATTTCAACCTCATTACAACTTCTACCTATCCAATATAACATGAACACAATCCTCCACCCCTAAATTAGATTCGGCAATCACTTAACCCATTTTAACCTCAACCTTCAAGTTAAAAGCAATTAACCACTCACCATATCCTACATTACTATCCATTTTAATGACATTACACATCTACTAAGAGTTTCAAGCTTCTTGGCCGAACTTCAACCTCAAAATCCTAAGTCCAATCTATAGGATGAGTAGAATTTAAACTAACCATCTCAAACATGCATAGATTTTCAAGAATCCTTCAATACATACCTCATTCTAGTTGCATGCATGGCCAAACCTCTTAGAAACTTTTCCCCTTGGCACCGAATATTCAAGAGCTTCTTAATCAACTTGAAGATGACCAAATGCCTTAGCTTCACTTTCTTCTTTTCTTTCCTTCTCAAGTCACGGCAATGGGGGGGGGGAAGAACATGGATGAGACAACTTTGTTCTCATCACCCCTCCCTTTTCATTTCTTTATTACTAACCCTTTATTATATTTTTTTCTCCCATAACACACTAACACAACATGTTTCCAACATGTTTCACCCCATAACATTTTGTCCACTCTCATGCTCATGGCCGGCCACTACTAATTGGGGGGGGAAATTGACATGCAAGTCCCCCCTTTTTCTTACATGCACTAATAGATCCTTATGCTTTGACCTATCATATTTCAAAATTTTCTCACATAAGTCCTATTTACAAAAATTCACCTACAATTAATCAAAATTCAAATATGAAATTTTCACACATGCATATATACATATAATAAGCATCAAATATGACAGCTAATTATTTTTATGACTCGGTTTAGCGGTCCCGAAACCACTTCCCGACTAGGGTAAATTTTGGGCTGTTACAAAATCCCCAAACTTAGACGGATATATGCAACGGAGGGCTCAGTGGTGGCCACTCAACTTAGTTAACTTTTAATATTATAATTAAAGTTTTATTTTGGGTTTTTCATTATGTAATAAGGCCTCTCGGGTTTATTTTTTTATTTTGGTATTTTACACAAACTTATTTGTGATTTACAACTGCTAGTAGTAGGAAAAACACGAGTTTTCAAAAAGTCAAATGTTTTCAAAACCACCACAAATACGTAACTCGTTTTCAAAGCTTCCGCAAATAACAAACTATTTACAAAATTAATAATGTTTTATTAAAGGCAACCTTTAAAACTACAAGTCCCACATTATGAATGAGCAATAAGGCTTTAAATCGGCTTTTCAAACTATACAAAGAGGCTAGTTAAAGAAGGGGTTTTTAAACGACGAGTCTTAGATTTCGAAAAACACTTGATCTCAAATGTTACAATCTAATCATTTTTATCATAAATGTTATTATTTTACAATTTAATCCACTTTATCTCAAAAATTTATATATGTAATTTCTAACAAGTAGTAAAATAAAATAACATAATCAAATAAAAAATTAATAAAGTCCATATGAACTTAACTATCCAAAATAGCCATAAACACGACTCCAATGACCATTTTGCAATTTTTCCTTTTCACACTAATCTACTGATTGGTTCAAATCCCGATCTATAATATAATTTAATTCAATTTATCAATTTTCAAACACCTCAAAATAGCCTATTGTAATCATATATTAATTAAATTTAAATTTTCAAATGTACCCTAAAATTTTTCATTTTATTAAATTTAGTCCCTAAAATCAAAAGAGTTATATCTATCAAATTTGACTTACAATTTTTAAAACAATTTCAATTACCTCCCTCTACAACCCTTTAATATCTATAATTATAGAAATTTAGCATTAGTCTCAAAATTTTCACATTTTAGTCCTTATGTTCAAAAATGATCAATTTAACTTTACAAATTAGTCCTTTTTCCATCTCTAAGCTTTTAAACTAACTCATTAACATCAAAAGCTTCAAATTCATCAATGGAAACATTTTAATTTTTAATAGTTTTAAAAATGAAGGTACGATATAGCTAAATCAAGTTACAAAAATTACGAAAAACGAACTTGAAATCTTTTCCATGCATGGTCGAATACTTGAGCCCTAAGAGAGTTCTCTTCAATGGAGGTTTTGATGGAAGCGATGAAGATGAGATATTTTTTTTCTTACCTTCCACCTTGAACTTATTTGTTTTATTAATTATAACTTATACATATATTAATATTTGAAAATTGATAATAATATTAATTAAAATCCCTCCAAATCGTGCACTCACATGCTAAAATGGGTTGATTACCAATAAAAACCTTGGTTAATTATCATTCAAGCCCTTCTAACAATTAAAAATCAATACTGAAAAGCTTTTATGATTTTTATGATTTTTACGATTTAGTCCTTGCATCTTAATTAACTATCAGATCACTAAAATTGTCAGACCATAATTCAATTCATCTATATAAAAAATTTGTAAATATTTAATAAAAATATTTACAAGCTTGATTTGCAAAAATGAGAACTTAAAACCTTATTTTCCAAAACCACTGACTTTAAGGTTTAGCCACTTGTACCCTGACTAACTTTCTACATAAGCGATATTATTAGACTAGAAGTCAATATAATACTATAACAACCTCATGAATATTAATAAATAGCATTTATAGATTCAATCATCAGAAAATGGAGTTCTGAAACTAATGTTACCGGTACTGCTAAAAATTGGGCTGTTAGAGAAGGGACAAGCTCGACACCGCCAAAATTGTACAAAGGGCATGGTAGTTGTATCATGCATATAAAGAGGCATTTCTAGAGGCCACACCTCAAGGGTTAATTTAGTGTATCCATAGTAAAGGCTTAAGTCTCAATATTTATTGTAATGATTATTCGCGCCTAATAAGGCATAGTGGATGTATGAACTTAGGAGTTGTGTGGCATATAATATAAGTAAAATTTAAATGTTAAAATCAGTTATTATCTATGGAATTGGGTAATAATTGTTTAGTAGCAATGGATGCTTAATTTAATATTGAATAAGTCTATAAGTAATCAGAAAGAAATTTTGTTAAGTAATTCGGGTTAATTGTGACGTTCGGTACTCAAACCTGGTGATTGGGTCGGGTATAGGGTGTTACAATTTAGTAGTATCAAAGCTTCGATTTTGCTAATCTTCTAAACATAGGAAGTTAAGGAATAGCTCATATATGCATGTTATATTAGATATGACTTGGTGCCTTAAGTTAGTATAAGGTTAACGTTTGTTATGGAAATTGGATGTAATTGTGCGGAACATTATAAACTGGTATTAGGCAAATCGAAAATAGTATAAGGAAAGATGAATAAGGTAAATGAAAAGAAAGGAAGAAAATTGTAACACCCCGTACCCGAGACCGTTGCCGGAGTCGGACACGAGGGGTTCACAGACTAAATTCGCTTACTATCGCAGTCCATTTTAAAATTTTCCAGGCAGTTGGCTAACTGCGACACTGTCACCTTAAAAATCATATCTTGAGTTTCACAACTCAAAAATCAGTTTCGTAATTTTTCCCTGAAACTAGACTGATATGCCCATGTACATATTTTTTTCTAGAATTTTTGGTCAGGCCAATTAGTACAGTTTATTAGTCAAAGTCTCCCATGTTACAGGGATCGACTACACTGACCTTTGCTCATTACGACTTGGATATCTCCCTGCACAGGGCTTCAATACTGATGCCGTTTGTTTCTATAGAAACTAGACTCAGAGAGGAATCCAGACATATATGTCATAACTCATAATTATCTCTGGTTAATTTATAATGAATTTCCAAAGTCGGAACAGGGAATCCAGAAACGGTTCTGGCCCTGTCTCACGAGAACCTGAATATCTCTTAACATACTGTCCATATGATCATTTCGTTACTTTCCTATGAAAATAGATTCATCAAGTTTCGTTTACATAATTTATTCACTATTTAATTCCAATCCTACTATTTTCAGTGATTTTCCAAATCTACATCACTGCTGCTGCCAGCATCTGCCTTTAAGGTAGACTTTACCTATTTCATAGTTTCCATGATTCAACTAGCCCTTTTTGCATAAATAGCACAAATCATGATAGCGATTAACCATTCCATACCAAATGATTATAACATTATGCTCGAACATATATAAGCCATTTTCGCATGGCTATATACATTAACCAAAATATTCTTCCGCCACTAGTCTATTTTATACATGCCATAAGACAATCCGAAACATAGCAGTACCAAACAGTGGATAGTGATAGTGTGACTAGTTGCTGACGATCCCCGAGCCTGTAGCTTCGCAATGAGATCTATAAAACAGAGGAAACAGAGTAAACGGAGTAAGCATTACAATGCTTAGTAAGTTTGAAGCAGTGGCAATAGATAACAAACAAATTATAACCTAGTTGTTCGTATTTTTATTTCACTCTTCCTTCGGGCATACCATCCCTTTTCCGAATACGCACATCTCATCATATACAATAGGCAGATAAACTTTCACATAAAAGTGAGCTCATGTGACATAGATATATCGTATGATTTCACATCACCCCTCACACTGATCCGATGTCACATAATCATAAGAATAGTCTCATAGATTGCTCTCGTATGCATCACATAACTACCTTATGATTTAGTGCAAATCAAGCTCACATATAAACTTGGAGTACATACCTGTTTAACCTTTCGCATTGAATATATTTATAAGCAATTCTTATTACGAAATCTTACCCGGACATAATCTCCACACGAAGTTATCGGGTCTTACCCGGACAAAATCCCCACACGTAGTCATCGGGTCCTTAGAACTCGGATATAGTACGAGCACGAAGCTTAGGGACATTAATCAGTGATAATATTCTCGCATAAAGCCTGCGGGGTTTTAACCCGGATATAGTACTGACACAAATGCCCTTCGGGACTTATCACATTTATGCACTTTCACATCCATCACATTGGCCACTCGGCCCTGTCACATATATACACTTTCACATTCATCACATCGGCCATTAAGCCTTATCACGCATATACACTTTCACATTCATCACATCGGCCATTAAGCCTTATCACATATATATACACTTTCACATTCATCACATCGGCTATTAGGCCTTATCACACATATACACTTTCACATTCATCACATCGGCCATTAAGCCTTATCACATATATATACACTTTCACATTCATCACATCGGCTATTAGGCCTTATCACACATATACACTTTCACATTCATCACATCGGCCATTAAGCCTTATCACATATATATACACTTTCACATTCATCACATCGGCTATTAGGCCTTATCACACATATACACTTTCACATTCATCACATCGGCCATTAAGCCTTATCACATATATATATACTTTCACATTCATCACATCGGCTATTAGGCCTTATCACACATATACACTTTCACATTCATCACATCGGCCATTAAGCCTTATCACATATATATACACTTTCACATTCATCACATCGGCTATTAGGCCCTATTCACATATATACACTTTCACATTCATCACATCGGCCATTAGGCCTTATCACATATATATACACTTTCACATTCATCACATCGGCCATTAGGCCTTATCACAATTTAGAATTCACATATGGGTTTAATCAATAGCTTATAAGCAACTAAAACAAGTTTATCAAGGTTTACAACACAATCTCAAATTCAGCACAAGCTGTTTTTCCTGAGCAATAGTCACTAAATTATTTATAACTGGAGCTACAAAACTCCAAATCACTTTCTGTAAATTTTTCCTGAATATAGACTTGTATGTCTTCCATCCATAAAATTTCCAGAATTTTAGGTTTGGCCAATCAATACCAGATTTTTCTTAAAGTTTCCCCTGTTTCACTGCTTGACTAATCTGACCACTCTTCACTACGAATCAAATTTCTCATTATCAGAAATTCCTTTGCTTGCACGGTTTCTTTTATAAGAAACTAGACTCATTAAGCTTTAATTTCATGTCTCATTCAGCCTCTAATTCAAATCCATGAATTTATGGTGATTTTCTAAATTCATGTTACTGCTGCTGTCCTGAGCAGGTTTATCACAATTTTACTCTTCTGACATATCCTTTCAGCACTTCATAATATCATATCCATTTGGCAACATATCATATCAATAACTTACCTACACTTCATAATAACCATTAGGCTATATGCATAAAGATTTACAATAGAGTTATGATTCTTTTAATATGTGCTTAACATATCATACTCAATCACATTATAGGCTTTAATACTTAAAACTTACCTCGGATATTTTGAATAGTTATGGATAGACTACTCCATTGCTTTCTCTTTTCCCCTATCTGATTTCGACACTTTCTGCTCTTGAGCTTGATTTAAAACAAATAGATTTATTCAATTACTTATCAATTAAGCAATTTAATTTAATACATATATATCATATATTTAAGGTACAAATGACCTTACTAACTAGCTATTTAAACATCATACATATGCCCTACTCATACAAAATCGAATATATTACTAGGCTACACTCAACAATTACATTTATCCCCATATAATAGATTAAAACTATCAAGGGACATTTTACTAACTTATTACCTTGCATATTTGAATTTAATAAACTAATTTACTAAATCAATGAATAATAAATTTTGACTTAACAATTTCATAACCACACATGATTATCATATCTACCAATTTGGCCGAATACTTATAAGATTAGCATTTTGCAAGTTTTCAAATCACTTCCAGAGCCAAATATCATTATAAATTAAGATATACTTTCACACATCTATACAAGTTTACAAAACCACATTTAACTTCATATATCATCATCACTTATTTAGTAGAATATGCAAGATCAAACATATCTTTACAAATATATATTTATTTATATATATATGTGATCGAAATTACAAGTTCAATTGGAACACTCCATAAATATTTACCTATATAACCGGATATACCAAATTCATTATATCATTACATAGGTACATATCTATAAGATCGAATATATAAGGCTCAATATATCATCACATATGACCGAATATTACTAAACTCAAGCCACCATATTTTTACCCCTTAAGTCACACCCAAAAATCACATTCGGCACTTCTCTTCCAAAATTTTTCCAAGTCTTCAAATTCACTTACAAGCTCATTTATATAACATATGAAACATTTAACAATTATTTTATCAATAAAATAGCATGACCGATTACCTATTTCTCTCCCTAAATCCAAATTCGGCATATTGAACAACCCAAATGCTAACCTATCCAAGTTCGGCATATTCAACAACCCAAATGCTAACCTCAACGTTTAAGTTAAAATAACAAGTAACTTAACACATCCAACATAATTTTCCAAGCTAATGACATCAAAGCTTCAACTAAAATTTCAAGCTTCTTAGCCAAATTTTAAACTTCCAAATAGCCTAAATTTAATCCATGGAATAGGTAGAATTCAAACAAATCATCCAAATTATGCATACATTTCTAAAGGTGGCATTAAACATACCTTCTTCTAGCAATCACCATAGCCGAAACTCAAACAAAAAATTTTATTTTCCTTTCAAGTTTCGACAATGGAGGAACAAGATGAATTACTTTGGTTTCTCCTCCCACTAACCAATTTCCCCCATGGCCAAATGCTCAAGACACCATGAAACTAAAAATTTTGTCATGGGCTATGTAATGAACTTAATACCTAACTCAAAATATGCTAAAAAAAAATCCATAAGCTAACATGAATTTCTCACCTTATACATGACTTAGAATTGCCGAATGGTTGCTCCCTCTCTCCCTCTTAGAATCGGCCAAGAAGAAACAAGAATAAAGACTTGTTTCTTTCACCCCTTTCCTTCTTTTCTTTACTTTATTTCTAACCTTTTATTTTATTCCATCCTCCATACTAATATGGCACCTAGTTAATTAAAGTTAATATAAAATTCACACTTGACTATACAATTTGTAGCATGGCCGGCCACTACCTATAGTTTGGCTAATTTGACATGCAAGGACAAGAACTTTCCCACATATACTAATAGGCTACTTTAGCACTTGCCTAGCATATCTCTAAATTGTCTCACATAAGTCCCTACTAATAATTTTCACATACACTGACCAAATTGAAGTATGAAACTATCACACAAGCATTTACTCACATCATAAACACAGAATATAACCTTTAATTATTTATAAGACTCGGTTTCGTGGTCCCGAAACCACTTTCTGACTAGGGTCACTTTAGGGATGTCACAACTCTCCCCCCCTTTAGGGATTTTCGTCCCCGAAAATTTCTACCGATGCATAGTTTAGGATAACGTCCTCTTATTGAATTTATCCATAACACATTAGCTCATCGATAGCAATTGTAATTCATTACTGATTTCGCATCGATCTATAGAATCATTTTCTTATCTTAAAACAAATACATAAACATTTCTACAAGTATGCACATATATCTCATTTTCTTGATTTCATAAGCAATAATCACTTAATTTAATTCACAAATGCATTTCAAACACATATTAGGCACATATTAACATGTATAATTCACATCGTCAACCCACATATTCATTCATGAATAAGCTGTAACCTAGCCGAAAGTACACATATACTCAAACATCCCAATAAATATCCTTTATAACTTTATCACGTCTCAATATTCAACTGAACTCATTTCCAAAAGAAAAGTCAACTTCCACGTACCTGAACATTTAGTTCATTTAGCACATTCAATCATAGTTAACGTTACCCGTATACAGTCGAATAGGCATAAAGCCTAATATAATACACTAGCTTGAGATTTATTCTAGCGCATAACTCGTATATCCAAAATTATCAACATTCATCAAAAATTCTTTCAAACTTTCGAATGTCGAAACTTAATCAAAATAATTTCTTGAACAAGATTAACAAAATAGTGTCCATTCAGCAATAGCACATATAACTCTTACAATGCCATATCCTAGATATGGTCTTACATATTCTCACATATCGAGTCAATGCCATGTCCCAGACATGGTCTTACACACTATTTCAAATCAATGCCTTCGTCCCAAACGAGGTCTTACATGAATTCCACTTCACACACTTAGTGCCCACTGACCGATCTCGCACTCATAGTGCTCGGTTAAAGGAAATTCGCACACACACAGTGCCTCTAATTATTCACATACATAGTGCTCTTATGCATTCGTTAATACACATTGATATGACTTAACCAAGTCTATAAACATCATGTATGTGCACTTTTAAACATATCATCTCATTTAAATTTGAATTCGTATAGTAATGAATACTTAAAATTTGCTCAAATTACCGGCACAAAGCCTACTAGGCACGAAGGCCCGAATACATGTCACCAGCATGATTGCTCTTCGGGACCTAGCCCGGATATAACACCAGCACGAATGCTCTTCGGAACTTAGTCCGGATACCTCACTAGCACGAATGCTCTTCGGAATTTAGCCCGGATATAACCACAAGCTCAATTGCCTTCGGGTCTTAACCCGGGTATAGCAACTCGCACGAATGCCTTTGGGTCTTAGCCCGGATGTATCAACTTGCACAATTGCCTTCGGGTCTTAGCCCGGATATATCAATTCGCACAAATGCCTTCGGGTCTTAGCCCGGATATATCAATTCGCACAAATGCCTTCGGGTCTTATCCCGGATATATCAATTCGCACAAATAGTGCTTAATAATCAACCACGCACACTTAGTGCCATGTACTTTAAACTCGCACACTTAGTGCCATGCATTTCAAGCCCGCACACTTAGTGCCAATCTCACAACCGTGAATACTTATTGCCCGCACACTTAGTGCCAATCTCGCAACCGTGAACACTGATTGCCCGCACACTTGGTGCCAATCTCGCAACCGTGAACACTGATTGCCCGCACACTTAGTGCCAATCTCGCAACCGTGAACACTGATTGCCCGCACACTTAGTGCCAATCTCGCAACCATGAACACTGATTGCCCGCACACTTAGTGCCAATCTCACAACCGTGAACACTTATTGCTGAAAACCAACCACTCTATACGCTTCACTGCCTTTTTACATTCGACAATTTCGTCTCTACATACATATACACATATAGCAATACACATTAGTATATCATTTACATTACTTGAATACAAACACAACATGCTTATCGACCATTCAACTTCTAGTTCCATAGCCACATACAAAAATCACATTTATAGTCATAGCACTCTTTCAAAACTGCATCACTTATACCCTTATAATTCAATCCAAATCGAAATTCAAATACGAGTACATGATACGTACCTGATCAACTTAATAATTTAAGCATATCTAAGTGAAGTTATATCGCAAATTCTCAAAGTCAGAAGCTTGCTACAGCTCGATCGGGATCAAGATTCATTGCAATACAGCAAACACATTTTAATAGTCAAAAATCATCACACTAATATTTTATCACTTTATGGCATGTATAAATAGACTCACGCGTGCTACGTTAGTCCTAGAATCGACTAAACCGTAGCTCTGATACCAATAAAATTGTAACACCCCGTACCCGAGACCGTTGCCGGAGTCGGACACGAGGGGTTCACAGACTAAATTCGCTTACTATCGCAGTCCATTTTAAAATTTTCCAGGCAGTTGGCTAACTGCGACACTGTCACCTTAAAAATCATATCTTGAGTTTCACAACTCAAAAATCAGTTTCGTAATTTTTCCCTGAAACTAGACTGATATGCCCATGTACATATTTTTTTCTAGAATTTTTGGTCAGGCCAATTAGTACAGTTTATTAGTCAAAGTCTCCCATGTTACAGGGATCGACTACACTGACCTTTGCTCATTACGACTTGGATATCTCCCTGCACAGAGCTTCAATACTGATGCCGTTTGTTTCTATAGAAACTAGACTCAGAGAAGAATCCAGACATATATGGCATAACTCCTAATTATCTCTGGTTAATTTATAATGAATTTCCAAAGTCGGAACAGGGAATCCAGAAACGGTTCTGGCCCTGTCTCACGAGAACCTGAATATCTCTTAACATACTGTCCATATGATCATTTCGTTACTTTCCTATGAAAATAGATTCATCAAGTTTCGTTTACATAATTTATTCACTATTTAATTCCAATCCTACTATTTTTAGTGATTTTCCAAATCTACATCACTGCTGCTGCCAGCATCTGCCTTTAAGGTAGACTTTACCTATTTCATAGTTTCCATGATTCAACTAGCCCTTTTTGCATAAATAGCACAAATCATGATAGCGATTAACCATTCCATACCAAATGATTATAACATTATGCTCGAACATATATAAGCCATTTTCGCATGGCTATATACATTAACCAAAATATTCTTCCGCCACTAGTCTATTTTATACATGCCATAAGACAATCCGAAACATAGCAGTACCAAACAGTGGATAGTGATAGTGTGACTAGTTGCTGACGATCCCCGAGCCTGTAGCTTCGCAATGAGATCTATAAAACAGAGGAAACAGAGTAAACGGAGTAAGCATTACAATGCTTAGTAAGTTTTAAGCAGTGGCAATAGATAACAAACAAATTATAACCTAGTTGTTCGTATTTTTATTTCACTCTTCCTTCGGGCATACCATCCCTTTTCCGAATACGCACATCTCATCATATACAATAGGCAGATAAACTTTCACATAAAAGTGAGCTCATGTGACATAGATATATCGTATGATTTCACATCACCCCTCACACTGATCCGATGTCACATAATCATAAGAATAGTCTCATAGATTGCTCTCGTATGCATCACATAACTACCTTATGATTTAGTGCAAATCAAGCTCACATATAAACTTGGAGTACATACCTGTTTAACCTTTCGCATTGAATATATTTATAAGCAATTCTTATTACGAAATCTTACCCGGACATAATCTCCACACGAAGTTATCGGGTCTTACCCGGACAAAATCCCCACACGTAGTCATCGGGTCCTTAGAACTCGGATATAGTACGAGCACGAAGCTTAGGGACATTAATCAGTGATAATATTCTCGCATAAAGCCTGCGGGGTTTTAACCCGGATATAGTACTGACACAAATGCCCTTCGGGACTTATCACATTTATGCACTTTCACATCCATCACATTGGCCACTCGGCCCTGTCACATATATACACTTTCACATTCATCACATCGGCCATTAAGCCTTATCACGCATATACACTTTCACATTCATCACATCGGCCATTAAGCCTTATCACATATATATACACTTTCACATTCATCACATCGGCTATTAGGCCTTATCACACATATACACTTTCACATTCATCACATCGGCCATTAAGCCTTATCACATATATATACACTTTCACATTCATCACATCGGCTATTAGGCCTTATCACACATATACACTTTCACATTCATCACATCGGCCATTAAGCCTTATCACATATATATACACTTTCACATTCATCACATCGGCTATTAGGCCCTATTCACATATATACACTTTCACATTCATCACATCGGCCATTAGGCCTTATCACATATATATATACACTTTCACATTCATCACATCGGCTATTAGGCCTTATCACCCATATACACTTTCACATTCATCACATCGGCCATTAAGCCTTATCACATATATATACACTTTCACATTCATCACATCGGCTATTAGGCCTTATCACACATATACACTTTCACATTCATCACATCGGCCATTAAGCCTTATCACATATATATACACTTTCACATTCATCACATCGGCTATTAGGCCCTATTCACATATATACACTTTCACATTCATCACATCGGCCATTAGGCCTTATCACATATATATACACTTTCACATTCATCACATCGGCCATTAGGCCTTATCACAATTTAGAATTCACATATGGGTTTAATCAATAGCTTATAAGCAACTAAAACAAGTTTATCAAGGTTTACAACACAATCTCAAATTCAGCACAAGCTGTTTTTCCTGAGCAATAGTCACTAAATTATTTATAATTGGAGCTACAAAACTCCAAATCACTTTCCGTAAATTTTTCCTGAATATAGACTCGTATGTCTTCCATCCATAAAATTTCCAGAATTTTAGGTTTAGCCAATCAATACCAGATTTTTCTTAAAGTTTCCCCTGTTTCACTGCTTGACTAATCTGACCACTCTTCACTACGAATCAAATTTCTCATTATCAGAAATCCCTTTGCTTGCACGGTTTCTTTTATAAGAAACTAGACTCATTAAGCTTTAATTTCATGTCTCATTCAGCCTCTAATTCAAATCCATGAATTTATGGTGATTTTCTAAATTCATATTACTGCTGCTGTCCTGAGCAGGTTTATCACAATTTTACTCTTCTGACATATCCTTTCAGCACTTCATAATATCATTTCCATTTGGCAACATATCATATCAATAACTTACCTATACTTCATAATAACCATTAGGCTATATGCATAAAGATTTACAATAGAGTTATGATTCTTTTAATATGTGCTTAACATATCATACTCAATCACATTATAGGCTTTAATACTTAAAACTTACCTCGGATATTTTGAATAGTTATGGATAGACTACGCCATTGCTTTCTCTTTTCCCCTATCTGATTTCGACACTTTCTGCTCTTGAGCTTGATTTAAAACAAATAGATTTATTCAATTACTTATCAATTAAGCAATTTAATTTAATACATATATATCATATATTTAAGGTACAAATGACCTTACTAACTAGCTATTTAAACATCATACATATGCCCTACTCATACAAAATCGAATATATTACTAGGCTACACTCAACAATTACATTTATCCCCATATAATAGATTAAAACTATCAAGGGACATTTTACTAACTTATTACCTTGCATATTTGAATTTAATAAACTAATTTACTAAATCAATGAATAATAAATTTTGACTTAACAATTTCATAACCACACATGATTATCATATCTACCAATTTGGCCGAATACTTATAAGATTAGCATTTTGCAAGTTTTCAAATCACTTCTAGAGCCAAATATCATTATAAATTAAGATATACTTTCACACATCTATACAAGTTTACAAAACCACATTTAACTTCATATATCATCATCACTTATTTAGTAGAATATGCAAGATCAAACATATCTTTACAAATATATATTTATTTATATATATATATGTGGTCGAAATTACAAGTTCAATTGGAACACTCCATAAATATTTACCTATATAACCGGATATACCAAATTCATTATATCATTACATAGGTACATATCTATAAGACCGAATATATAAGGCTCAATATATCATCACATATGGCCGAATATTACTAAACTCAAGCCACCATATTTTTACCCCTTAAGTCACACCCAAAAATCACATTCGGCACTTCTCTTCCAAAATTTTTCCAAGTCTTCAAATTCACTTACAAGCTCATTTATATAACATATGAAACATTTAACAATTATTTTATCAATAAATAGCATGACCGATTACCTATTTCTCTCCCTAAATCCAAATTCGGCATATTGAACAACCCAAATGCTAACCTATCCAAGTTCGGCATATTCAACAACCCAAATGCTAACCTCAACGTTTAAGTTAAAATAACAAGTAACTTAACACATCCAACATAATTTTCCAAGCTAATGACATCAAAGCTTCAACTAAAATTTCAAGCTTCTTAGCCAAATTTTAAACTTCCAAATAGCCTAAATTTAATCCATGGAATAGGTAGAATTCAAACAAATCATCCAAATTATGCATACATTTCTAAAGGTGGCATTAAACATACCTTCTTCTAGCAATCACCATAGCCGAAACTCAAACAAAAAATTTTATTCTTTTTTTCCTTTCAAGTTTCGACAATGGAGACACAAGATGAATTACTTTGGTTTCTCCTCCCACTAACCAATTTCCCCCATGGCCAAATGCTCAAGACACCATGAAACTAAAAATTTTGTCATGGGCTATGTAATGAACTTAATACCTAACTCAAAATATGCTAAAAAAAAATCCATAAGCTAACATGAATTTCTCACCTTATTCATGACTTAGAATTGCCGAATGGTTGCTCCCTCTCTCCCTCTTAGAATCGGCCAAGAAGAAACAAGAATAAAGACTTGTTTCTTTCACCCCTTTCCTTCTTTTCTTTACTTTATTTCTAACCTTTTATTTTATTCCATCCTCCATACTAATATGGCACCTAGTTAATTAAAGTTAATATAAAATTCACACTTGACTATACAATTTGTAGCATGGCCGGCCACTACCTATAGTTTGGCTAATTTGACATGCAAGGACAAGAACTTTCCCACATATACTAATAGACCACTTTAGCACTTGCCTAGCATATCTCTAAATTGTCTCACATAAGTCCCTACTAATAATTTTCACATACACTGACCAAATTGAAGTATGAAACTATCACACAAGCATTTACTCACATCATAAACACAGAATATAACCTTTAATTATTTATAAGACTCGATTTCGTGGTCCCGAAACCACTTTCCGACTAGGGTCACTTTAGGGATGTCACAAAAATCTCATTAAAAGAGAGATGAGAGATAATATAAGAAATTCTACTATTCCTCTTGGTTGGGAAAGATGATGATATCTCTTGAGCTTTAATCCTCTGGGTCAACGCTACCCAAAGATTCAGAGTTGGACAGATCTGAATCCTCATCATAGAAGAGATCATTTGATTCCATCAATTTCTTTTGAAATTCCTCCCATTTATCTCTTTTGGTATTTAGAACGTCAAAGGTAAGGTAAGTTTGGTGAGATATTGCAGGCACTTGAAATTCAAGTGACACAAATCAAAGGGACCCACAACAACTTTAGCATGCACCATCAACTTGAACCTTACGTTAGGCAAATATGCCTTAATTCCCTCATTGGTATTGCCTTCAAATTCTTCAAAGCCTTATTATTCTCCCCTTGTATTTGGTCTTTTTTGGTGAGGTATTGTTTCTCAAGGGGCTCCAGTTGACGGAGCCTCTCTTCTAACTCTTTTTCTTAGGCTGTCGAGGCTGGTATTTAGTCTTTCATATGGAAATAGACTATGTGAGCTCATAACTTTGGAGGACAAGGGCTTCCTTTGATTGGTAGAGTTAGGCAAGTGATTGTTCGCTAAAGAGAATGATCCTCTAAGAATCTTCTAGACTAACCAAAATCTCATTACAAGCCTGTTGGAGAGCCCAAATCATAAGCCCCAATCTGTAGCCATTATAGAGAAAAAAACCCTCCAACTTGGAAAGGGTAGGTTTGTGGATACCCTCGAAAGAAGAAGAAGAAGGGTAGTTGAATCCTTTTAGTTTTGGGGAAAAATCCATGTCTTGCTTCTACTAGATAATAAAAGGGGAAAAAGGCATATTGTCCAACATCGATGTGTTTTCTCCATGATAATAAGGTCAGTACCTCATCAGGGGGAAAAGAATTGAAGAGATCACCAACTAGGGATGTTTACGCGATGGGACAAGTAACATCCAAGATTGGAACCACGAGGAGAGATGTTGAAATGTGTGGAGAAGAGCTCGCAGTATTGGCAGGTTTGGTGAGGGGTTTAGTGATGGATTTAGAACTGAAAGAAGGTTCCCTCTTCGAGACAAAAGGTTCCTTAGTAGGTGTGTAGCGGACCAATATATTCTCTCTTTTCTTCAGCACTAGAGGACCCATTTTCTAGCCTCTACCTCTTTTGGCTATTGTTACCCACCAGTGCCATAGCATCATCTGCCTCTATAGTCTCTTTTGTGGTCTCCATGAGGGCCTCCAGATCCATGTTTGATGGATTACAAGAAGAAATAAGGGTTGCGGGAGAACCTATAGTGATATTAGAAGGTTTAACAACAAAGTTGGCAATGGCTCTACCTGATGACTCACTCTTTAAACCCTGTGTTATTGGAGACCTGTATCGAGGAGGTGAATTATTTCCTATAAGAGAGAAGTTAGTGGGCTCTCTTCTTCTCTTCACTAGTGATTGAGCCAATTAATTAGTTGCTCTGTAAGGCCACGCTTTGCTAGAAAATTTTACTCTTCGAGAATCCACACCAAGCACCAAATCCTCTTTTCTGAAGCTATTAGGGCTTTGCACCTCCAACCAGTATAGAAAAAGATTACTGGCTGTTAGTAGCTTTTCCAGCTTAAGGGAAAGTTTAGACTTAAATTGATCATATTATGCCCTAAGGATGTTAGATATAAATTCTTGATGTTGGAGACAATTTGAATTTGAAGGGATGAACTATCTTGTGGGAAAGCCAAATCTGCCACCAATTTTCCTTCTTACCCTCATAAATTTTTGGCTATCGAAGTTAAAAATACGAGATGAGCTCTGAATAGTGGACACATGGCCTTTACATGTGCAAAAATAGACCATTCAAGCTGAGGAACCTTGATTGATAACCTATAATAGGTAGATACGTTGGAATACAACAACGGTAGGTGGCTCACATTGTTTGTGGCAAATCAAGGAAGTATGCCACCAGTGACCACCAAGAAGAAGCAACAAGCTGTTCAAGTGTGATTCCGTAATTGGTTAACACAGTACAAAAGAAGAGGTGTAAAGAAATATGGAAACCTACCTCTAATAAGTATAACAAGAGGATAAACCCATCGTGGGAGTCACTCAATCGATATTCTCCTTCTACGATTTCAAAATCATCGGCAATGTTGGGTAGCCTGATTCCCAAAGCTGGTAAATTTTTAAAAATTTACTCTTGACTAGTTGTAGATATGTAAATCGGTGAATTTACCAACATTTTAGCATTATGATTTTTTGGCCTATAGCCACTTGCTCTAGTAGACCTACTACTTTGACCTCTTTGATTTTGACCACCAAAATTCCTTTTCCTCATTCTAGACATTGGCTTGATTCGACGCATGTCAAAACTAAAGTAAGCTATAGAAAAAGAAAACATAGAGAAAGATTGACTAGGAAGTTGAGTAATGTCTAAGGTGTGATAAACTTCAGCAGTGTAAGCTAAGGAAAAAGATGAAAGAAATGAAAGAAAGACAACTAAGGATTTTGAAGAAATTTTAACCGACAAGAAAATTTTGAGGAAAATATGGTAACTGGTGAAAGGAATTCCTTTTCTCTATGTCTCAATTTAAATAGGAAACAATCCACGAGAAGTTGGGTTTCAAATGGCCATAAGCGATTCAAGTCTCCCAACCAATACTTGACACATGTTAGTCATGAGAAGGGTTTTTTTAAGCCCTTCGATAACTAAAAAGAGAAGGGATATCCACCAGAGCAAGTTGTCTATCAAGTACTAGCCAATAGGTAATCATCGATGCAAGATCTGTCAGTAGCATAAGGTTGAACAACTACCTGGCTTGGAGTGAATGTTAGGGGTTCTGTTAGGATAATAGTAAGGTTATCCTTATGCCGCTGTCCACTTTACATGGGGTCTAGCCAAATCTTCCAATTAAGCGAGATGGGCTTAAAGTAAATTTTTAAATAACTAATCATTGCTAAAGCATTAAGGAATAGTAGAGGTGTCTACCTCTAAGTCAGGAAAGGTGGGCCATCATAGGAAAGAAAAATTTCTTGGAGTCCACTTCTGGGTTTTGACACGAGATGAAATTTTGAGGACAAAATTTTCTTTAAAGGTGGAAGAGTTACCACATAGATTTCTTTGAGGTCCTGAATTTAAATGAGGGTTAGGGTTGGAAAACTCTACTGGAAAATTTGGAAAATTTTGTAACAGATTGGTAATAAGTTAGGTTTCAATTCTAATTTCAATTAAGACTGAACCGTTTGGTTCCTTAATGGAAGACGGTTGCTGATGGATAGCTTATTTGAGAATTCGGTGGTCATGCGTGAAAGGTTATATATATGGTAGAAGCCTTAACCAATTGGGGGAAATTCTTTTCAATTTTGATTATAATTTTGCTTCTCATCTGCATCAGCCTTTTTGGTTGCTCTAAAGTAGAGGAAGTCAAAAAAAGCATTGCATGGGGCAGTAATTGTGATGTTTGAAGTCTAGAAGTAGAAAATCTGAGGAATTGGTAAGCCTTTTTACCTTTTTGTACTCACAGATTGGAGGAAGAGAGAGGGAGTAAGCAATTCTACTAAGTTTCTATATAATGAGATATGGGTTTTAAGGTTTAAAACTCTTCAATTTAATTGATATATGGTGGTCGTGCTTAGCTTCCAAGATGATAGAGGCTTTAGTGATTGGAAAAGCTAAGCTGATGAAGATGAAATAGCTCGGGTGAATTTTTGTACTCTACCATTAGGTGGTGGATGACGTCGTACTTCTTGTATGATTTACGTCTATGTATACCCTAAATTTGTTTGAAACCATAGTTGTATGTGTGAATAGGATTATTGAGTATATTGTGCATGCATAATAATGTGTATGGGTTAGCTTGTAAGTATTTTTACTGAATGTCAAATGGTTGTGAATTAATGTATTAATAAATGGTGTACTGTATGTTATAGCTTTAAGTATAATATATTGCGTGAAATGAATATTTATTATATGTGGAGTACGGAGGGAGTATCTTAATGAGTTAGTAGAAGGTAGCAAAAGAAATTGATATATGGAGGAATGGGCAAATTGTTAAGGGATGCAAGGTATTTTGGCAGCATCGTGGGATGGTTATCTACAGGCTCGCTAGAGCAACACCTGACGACGGTCTATCAACTTTATGGAGTGACACCATGATGATGGTTATCCACTAATCCTTCGAGGAAACACCATGTAAATGGTATATAGGTCCTTTGAGGTGACACAGTGTAAACGGTATATAGGTCTTTCAGGGTGACACCTTGAAAGATGTTATTGATTCTTCAAAATCAAAAGTCCATGGTTAACTATGGCAAGATCCAATGGTGAATAGGTACACAGTATGGAAAAGATAGAGCCCATCAAGACAGTAAACAGGAAAGACTATTAAGGCATAAAATAGGAATTCATTGTATGACTTGCGCGGTGAGCAATCTGACACGATGCTCTTGGCGCATCTGATACGCGGGCTTGTGTGTTAAGGTGAGGAATCGCCAAAATGCGAAGGCAAAAGGTGTAATAGTATGCCCATCGTAGATCATGCCAATATTCATTTGGCAATTAATTGAGTAAGCTATAGTATTAAGGTAAATTATAAGCTTAATTGTTGAGTTGACATGTTCTTTAGTACACCTTGTCGGGCCTGCCTCAATGGAATTCGTCATTTGGCGAACTCTAGGGTTTGACGGACTCTTTTAACAGATAATCCACCAACCCAAAATGTTCTAGGTGAACTAGTTTGTTCGTTAATCTATAAGACTTCTTTATATGGAAATGATGGTCAGTGGGTATTGTTAGAGTTCAATTTTGATCTAGTTGTAATTGAACTAGAGTACTATAGATGACTACTTGATATGTTTAGGTAATCGTATGATCGATTTAGTTGGTTGCCTAAGTGTGCAAGCAATGTTTTAGCACTCTAATTAGTAGTAGTAGTTATTTTTGGAAAGAGTTTAGATTTCAAATCTTATTGGGTAAGCTTAGTCTCTTAATTTAAGGTTAGTAGTGGGGCCTCAGACCTTCCTACTAAGCTTATTTCTATTATCTGTGCTACAAAAGGGTGTCAATAATTTTTTTACTTTTTAATTTTCTCTCTATGTTCTCTCCTATGTTCTTAAGAAATTTCTTTTAATTCATCTTTTATAGAGGAGAAGAGGAAATTATCCAGAAGCTTGCTTAACACCATTGATAAGTACCAACAAACTGGTAAATCCTGGGAAACTTTTAGTATATTGTCAAGGAAATTACATCTTCGCTTTAATACATGTATGATCAATTTATAATAGATAAGGGTTTGATGATTATAATTGTTTTTCATTTAGCTCAGGAAGTTAAAGAAGGTCCCAGCGGTCGAGGCAAAGGACCAATAGAGTAGATTCTATCTTGCAAGTTCTGGTGAGTTTTTCTTTTCTACTTCTTTTGGGTTTTAAAAACTCTATGATATGGAGTCATTTAAGGTAAGTTGTCTCAGCTGAAAATATATCACTGTGTTGTGTATTAATTAGTCAGTATTGTGTGTTCATGGTCATGGTCACAGTTAATACCCACCTTGTGTGCAAGCTAAGTACCAAACAATCTGCGATATGTGAAAATATGGAAAGAAACTTTATTTGTGATGCCTCTGGTAGGGCAGCTTTATTGTAAACTGCACTGGCAGATCACAGCCTGACCTTGCAGGAGAACACATGTTCAATATGACAATGAATGAAATAAAGATATGTGATTCTTATTTCTTATTTATGGGTTTGAGTCCAGCACAAGGTTGAGTCATAGGTATACATATATGATTGAGAGAGGCATGGATGATTTACTGGCACGTGTCCACTAAGAATTTTGTGTTATAATTGTGATGTGTGTGCCAGTAAATTGTACAGATAAACTAGCGTAAAGCTATTGTACGGTGGAGTTTCAAAAATTTCTTTATCTTTGATTCAATCAAGTGTAACCTGATAATCATGTTATGATAATAAGGAACCCACTAAGTTGAAATAAACTTTCTTCGTTACCTTACTTTCTCAAGAATTTGAGTAGGAGAAGAAGATTTGTAGAGGATGGGATTACGCTAGAGTTGTGTCTATAAGTGAGCCACCCATTTTGTGTTTAAATTATGTTTTCACTCCATCAATGTACTATTTTATTTTGAAGTGTAATTGACCTTTTTTATATATATTTGTGATCGCCAAATCCCTTATATTTGTAGTTCTCAAACTTATCTTTTCCTTAGCATAATCGCCTTAGATGGCTAAGCCTAATTATTAAATAGTTTAGTAATTTTTATTCTCCCCTTAAAGATGTCCTAATAATAGAGAAAGGATTAAATGTTTTAAATAAAAGGGGATGTAACGCCTCATATTTAGGCCTAGAAGGAATGGGCCTTGAGCATAGGAACACATTTATGTGTGTGAGAAATATCACAAATTGCATGTTGGCTTTAGTGACTAAGTATTTGGGCATATTTGGGAGTTTTAGAGAAGTCCTGAGTTCAACCCCTGGCTTTTGTAAAATTTTAAATTTTGCTCTTAAGTGATCCTTAGCTTTAGCAGGTAGGCTTTATAAATGTTTGTGGTGGAAATGTGACAAAAGAAAGCATGTGATCTAGTGGAAGTGGCGTCATTATGGTGGAAAGGGATCTTGAGTTCGAAACACATGAATGCAAAGGGATTTTATTTTATTTTTATGAGGTGAGAGAGGTAAAGTTGGATTAAAACTCTCCTGAGGTGGTTGTTGACTTGGTCTTGGATGAGGTTGTTGGGAGTAAATCAAGGAGGTTTCTAGAAGAGTTTGAAAGGAGTTTGAATAAGGTTTGAATAAGTTGTTGCTAGCCGAATGGGTGGAGGAGGTTAAAGGAATTCAAATCGGTAGGTACAGTGCTTGTAGGAGAAAATGTTGAAAGGCTGAGGGGAATGTTTAAGTTGGCCAAATGTAGGACTCCCCATCTTGGTAAATTCGATCATAGGACCTCTTGTTTCATAGGAGCCGAATTTTTTGTGCCATTTCTCGAGATCTCCTCGTTTTGATTTTTTTGTTTCTCAATTTTCTGTATTGTCGAACATATACTGAAAAGTGACCTCTCATGCATTCTTTTTTGGTTTTCTCCTTTCTACCCGAATTGGTGGGTGCCACTCAAGTATTCTATTTTCTTTTTCTTTTTCTTTTTCTAGTGTTCGATTATTTCCCTTCACAGCCTGCCAAATTTGTTCATCTTCCCCTTCTACGTCATCTCTTTCTATTCTTCTCCTTAGTGGCCGAATACTCCTATGTCTCTCTAACCATTGACGCAACCAATTGTTGTTTTCTTCCTCTTTATTTACTTCCCTTTCTCCTTTTTCTCTCTAAAGTCGAATATCTTATTGCTTTTCTCCTAAACACCTCTGGTTAAATCTAGTCTTTTTCTCAAATTCTTTTCCCCCTCAAACCCCTTTTTGCTTTCTTTCCATTTCTATTTTCGATTTGGTAACCAAGCTCTGCTAATCGAACTTTAGATGTGAAAAAGGGGTGCTAGTGATAAAGTGATGGCAAAGGTACCGGTTGAGATTGAGCGCGTAGCCTCTACTCCCAAGTTTAAGTGGCGTAGCATGTTGGGGGTTCGGGACTTTCCACCAGGATATGGAAGGGTGGCGGCACCAAACTTTGGATTAGGTAGGTAAATTACAGTCGACCGATCTACTCAAGGCAAGTGGTAGTCGATCGTTTGATTAAATGGTTGTTAAGAGTTTTTCTAACACTATTTGATTAGTGATTAACTGAATGTTATGTTTGAATGTAGGTTCTGGCGATCGTGAATTCTTAGTACTCTACGTGATCAGGTGTGTAACCGTATGCTATGTTTGATGATTGACTAAAAGGCCTAAAGCGTGTGTTTTTGTATGCAGTATTCGATAATCATTTGAAAGCCGAAAGTATGTGTTGTTTACACTGTTATGTCTGTAGATCGGTAAAATGTCAAAAAGCCAGAAATATGGCTTATGATGCCACACGAGCGTGCAATCGCACGTGTGGTGAATTGAGCCCTCGAACATGTGCGTTAGACTGTAGAGGCCACCACGAGCACTCTCGTGGTCTTGGGCTGTTATGGGCCTCGTTGGGCTAAATGGGCCGTGTGGGAGCAATGGGCTCGTGGGCCCCACACAGATAAATGATGTGCATAACTGTGGCTGTTTCTGGGCTAAATGGCCCACACGATTGTGTAGGCCCACTTGGGCCGAGTAATGGGCCTTAGGCCCACTTACATCATTATGTCTGTTTAGGTTACTTAAGTCACTCAAGGCGATAGTGGACCATTCGTTAGGTCGTTAAGACCTCAGTTTGTAAAATTACTAAAATACCCCCGGTTTGTAAAGTTACCGAAATACCTCTGATTTGTAAAAATTACCGAAATACCCCTAATTTGTAAAATTACCAAAATACCCTTGTAGGGTAAAATGACTGTTTTCCCTTGTGGGTAAATGACTGACTTGGGCTATGAATTTGACTGATTTGACTATGATTGTATGACTGTGTTTTAACTGACTTGACTATAGTTGTATGACTGACATGCTTTTAATATATGTTTAAATGTCTGTTACTCATCATGGCCATTGTGCATACACATATGATGATTAAGCATGACATACACGACATATTGCATGGGGTTGGGACATTGATACGGAGGAAGTACTATACTAATAAGGTTGTACGAGTTGCACAAGACAACTGTGGATCCAGTATTGATCTGTTAAGGTCGCACGGGTCGCACGAGATGACTGTAGACCGACGGACGGCTTAATACTGCTTAATCTATTTATGGCTCTGTGCCAGGCTAAATATGGCTCTGTGCTATCTTGACTATGGCTTTGTGCAATCGTATTTACCTGTGGCTATATGCCTATCATATTTATTATTGACTCTGTGTCGATCATATTTACCTATGGCTGTGTGCTGATTAAATTACCGTCACTGATGGCTACGTGCCGAACTTATTACAGTTACTGATGGCTTTGTGCCAATTATAATACCGCTACTGAAGGCTCAAAGCTGTATATGTACTAGCAGCTTTGTTGCGATTTCAATTAGTGCTACAACCAGTGCTAACATTGTAAGTGTAGGAATGGCATGGGTAAGTTATCCTCACATGTAGTGCAGGGTTGGACGGAGGTAAGTGCAGGGTTGGATGGGATATCATGCATCCATGCATTCACACATTCTGTTTTCTTACTGGGGTGAGCTAGGCCCAATTGATTCTGTTATGGGCAGTAACCCAAATGATATTGTATTGGGCTTTGGCCCACATATGCTCTGAATTGGATTGTACTATTACTGTTTCTATATACTAACTGTTATTCTAGTAAGGGGATTACACATTGAGTTTTCATAAACTCACCTGGTCTATTAACTATACAGGTAATCCTTAACATTAGGAGGATCGGTGCTACGAGGGACTCGGATATGGTCACACGACTGTAGTCTTATTATGCTTTGGACTTTATTTACGGTTTAGATTATGTTTTGGGTTTTAATTCTTGTAATAAGGCCTTTTATAGTTTTTGGATTTTTACATTGGGTATCATTTACTTTGATTTATATCTGTTTGAATTAAATCTCGGTTTTCGCAAAATGTTAATTGTTTTTAAAACAACACTACGTTTCCGCAACATTTTCAAAATGCTTTCGCAACTTAACTTTTTAACATCAAGTCTTAGTAATTAATTTTAAAACTAGCTTCCGGAACTAGAAGAGATTTTGGGAACTAAATTATGTATTTTTCAATGAAGTACACTTTGGAATTAAAATAACATAAACTGGGGTTTTGTACAACTTTTGATGACCAAAATTTTTTTTTAAAAGAATATTAAGAAGGGTTTTCAATGAAAACATGGTTTTCGAAAAACACTTCAATGTGACACGCCAGATTCGGCCTTAACATCTAGGCCAAGTTTGGGGTGTTATAGGGGAAATCCTTATAATTGATTTTCTTAAACTTCAAAACAAGTAAAATGTTTTGGATCTGTCAGTAATGCCCTAGTTTGTTGGGCGGACTGTTTGGCTGTTCGGTATGCTCCATGTCTTACTAATGGCTAAGAGGTGTTACAAGGGGTATCTGTATCAACATTTTAATACAGACGATGCGAAAGGAATGGGTAATTCCTCTAAGGTATTTGCAAGTAAATATTCGCCATTAAGAGTCCGCCAGAGTTGGCGTATAAATTATCATTGGCGATAAGGTAATAAACAATTCTTTAAGGTTTAACCATAAGTTTTTATGGTAAGGAGGAAGCCAAAAATAGGTAAGTATGCCAAGGATACTCTTAAGAGGGAAGTTTGCCAAGGATTATCTTTGGTGGAGAATCCGCCAGTATTTAACTAAAGAAGAAGATGTTTGTTAGGGCTATTTTAATGCGTGGATTCCATGTGGGACTATCTATTGTGGAAAATTCACCAAGGGAAACCTGAGAAAGAGATAGTCACCTGAGGACTATCTGCTATTGGGAGTGTCTTACTAGAATGTTTTGAAGAGGGAAGGTCCTATGGACTATCATGAAGAGTACAAGTCTGCAAGGAATGAGGTGTTTATTAATAAACCAAATTTGAGACCATAAATGAAGATGTTAGATTGGATCTTCCTTAAGGAAGGGTCTATACAAGGGCTAAGCAAAAGAAAATAGTTGCCAGGATAATTAGGTAATCTTATGTTGAGTTTAGAATGGAATGAATGGATCAGGGCAGGATCCACTATTGAGGTGGTGACAATTGCAAGTCCATTAGTAGAAGTCGACACCCTAAATATTAGAGTATATTGTTATCTTCAAAGTGTCAAGTCGGGAAAGGTAATATGGATGTATGAGAGGAAGTTGTATAGGGTCAAATCCTAGATGGAATTGTTATTTGGAAGAGCAGAACTATGTCTAAACCAGGGGTGTAACACCCCTATCCCGTAACCGTCGCCGGAATAGGACGAGGCGTTACCAGAAAATTTGGAAGCAGATCAAAACAGTAAAATTTTGAACATTTTTTTTCTTTTTAGTGAATAAAGATTGTTCATTTAATTAAATTCTAAACACAAACAAAGATCAAACTTATAACTTATAAAAGTAGACTTCCAAAGGATGTCATATTCGCATGGCTTATAAATAATAGTTATGATATCATTCTAGTATAATATATCCTATACATGCCATAAGCTAAATCCAAATCACAAGGTTTCCATAATAGTAGATAGTGTGATGAAGTGCTGACGATCCCCAAGCTGGTAATCAGAGTCCACAATCTATAAAACAAAGACAAAAGACAAACGGAGTAAGCTTACATAAGCTTAGTAAGTCTTAAGTAAAACGATAATTTTGTAGAATGAAATTCAATTATCATTTATCGCTCGATTTTTTTCTAATCAATGAAGTCAATCTAGAGCTCCATAACGAACTATAATTTCAATAACCACATCATTTAGTTACCACAAATTATTTCATGATAATGACCAAAATGGTCAAATATTTGTATGCTCACAAGGTACACTTAGCTCATAAATACACTCCAATCTAAATGCCTCTATTATAGTTTAATCGAATACATTCTTATGGCATAACACATTGGCCAAATGTATCATAGTCACATGGACTGTGGTCACATTTGCATTCATACACTTATTCACATATGCATTGCTTTGTATACTTTTGATCTAATCCGAATTGAAAATCACATACGAGTACCTGATACATACCTGGCCAACTTAATGTATTGAACATCTTTAACTGTCGTTTCATTACTAAGCCTCATCGTCTTAGACCTTGCAGAAACCCCGTTTAACAATATCAAGAGATCTCACCATTCCGTCAAATAGTTCAAACCTCATGCACGCATATATAGTTTATCTATTTCTTCCAAATTTAATTCACATAGTCTTTCGCATCTAGAAACCTCATATCTACTTCTAATTCAATCAATCAAACTAAAACATAATACTTTTACCACGTTTAGTTTCCATATTTAGAAGCACATAGTAATATCATAATCTATCATGAATAGATTCATAGAGTCACTACTCATTTAGCATAACATATACTCTTTCAATAATCATAATCACTTGCCCAAACGTACTCGTTTCATGCACATACATGAATATATATATAAAAAAAACTTAATTCCTTATTTCATAATCGCATCAAAACTTTCGAGTATTTCAACGTGGCATGTATTGAATTACAGTATGGTACGCAAAGAACCAAACATAAACCTTATCACATATACGTAGGTTGACAAAATACAATCCTTCCCTTGCATTTGTACATCTAGCCGAATACAATTTATTCTCAATTTATAAGGCCTTTTTGGCCGAATATGCACAATTACATATATAAATCTCAGCACATACTTTTCTTTACTTAAAGCTCATACGATAAATTTAAATCGAATACTTTGTCATACTAACAACCATTGACCGAATAAATTATTCCCTTATTCAAAGATATAATAATCATTCCCACATATGTATCGTTCTATAATACTAATAATTCACCGAATCGTTGGCCGAATGTACACGAGTACATACATGAAAGCTTAGTATATACTACATTATACAAGCATACCAAGACTGATTAGGTCATCCTCATTTTCGCAATATAATAATCAATCACATATACGTTTTTCTTGAATGCTAGTGATTCACTTTGAGGTAAACTTACAAATGAGGAGGTAATATGTATCTGAACATCTTAAATGTATAGTACTTACTTGATGGTAGCTCATTGCGAACATTCAAGATCATAATCTTACTTAATTCACCAGCATTAAGCCTGCGGGACTTTAAACCCGGATACAATCCCAGCATGAAGCCAGCGGGTCTCTAACCCGGATGCAATCTCAGCACAATACATTTAATATATATTTATATTTTTACTAACTTTGGCCTCATTAAATATCTAATATTGCTCACTTTTCACAATTGGTCATTCAGCCTTATCACATATTCAGTTACACATATATCACATTGGCCATTCGGCCTTATCACATATACACACTTTCACATTCATCACATTGGCCATTCGATCTTAAGCTAGATATTACGTCTTGTCATTTTATTTCGTCTTAGGTACAAAATCACATTAGTAAATTGATTCAAATACGTAAAATTTTCCATTCGGCCTTAGAACATATCATGGCCACGTCATATTTTTCAATTTAGCCATTTCTATAATAGTATCCATTAATCAAAACTCAAAATAAGTTTAATTACTTAGAGACTTACCTCGAATGTTGTCGAACGACTACGGATCGGCTATTTGGTTAGTTTAGCTTTTCCCTTATCCGAATTAGGCTCCTTAAGCTCTTGAGCTTAATCTAAAACAAATTTAACTTATTAAAATCCCATTGTGCTTGCTTATGGCCGAATACCACAAGAAATTTAATAGGCCATATAACTACTTTTAGCTCAATATAAAATAATCGTACACATCTTTAATCACCTTAAACAAATTACTAAGTATTATAGAAAATCAAAGCATACTCATCGTTAGCCTTATTCGGCCATCTCAATACGTTCTAAGTGACCATATGTATATACGTCTATACTAAAGTGTTTTACATTAATAGCACCATATCAACAATGTATAATGCCGACCCCTTTAAACCAATTATCCATACAAATATTATTTGTACACATTTCCTTACCTAAATTTCACATTCGGCAACCACTTAATCAACTTAACAAATTTTCTATACTTCAAAACCACAAGTAAATATCATAATTTGTATCATTACATCGATTAAACTAAATCATGCATTAGCTTTTAGCACATTCGGCCATTAAAGGGACAACCCAATTAACATTCAAACCTTTTTAAGCTTAGATTTCCCAAGGCGAATATCACATAAAAACCTTTAATACACATGCAAAGTTTACACTTTAACTAATTATACATATACTAATAAACTGAATATTATTTAAACAACCATTTGCATTGTAATGCCCCGCACCCGAGACCGTTGCCGGAGTCGAACACGAGGTGTTAACGAACTTAATTCATTTATTTTCACAGTTCATTTTAAAATTTCCAGACAAGCTGGCTAACTGCATCACTGTCACCTTAAAAATCATATCTCGAGTTCCAAAACTCGAAAACTGATTCCGTAAAATTTTCCTAAAACTAGACTCATATATCCATCTAAAAAATGTTTTCTAGAATTTGTTGTTGGGCCAATTAGTACAGTTTATTAGTTAAAGTATCCCCTATTTCAGGGTTCGACTACTATGACCTTCATGCATTACAACTTAGGTATCTCCCTATACAGGGCATCAATACTTATAGAGTTTATCTCTAATGAAACTAGACTCAAAAAGGAATCTGTGCATATAAAGCATAACTTCTAATTATTTCTGGTTAATTTATGGTAAATTTCCAAAGTCAAAACAGGGGATCCAGTAACCTTTCTGGCCCTGTTTCACGAAAACTTAAACATCTCATAAAATACGGCTCATATGGTCGTTTTGCTTCTTCCATATGAAAATAGACTCATCAAGGTTCGATTACATAATTTATTCATTATTTAATTACATTCCTACTATTTTTAGTGATTTTTCCAACTTACATCACTGCTACTGTCAGCATCTATTTTAAGGTAGATTTTACCTATTTCATAATTTTCCATGAATCAACTAGCAAATTGACATACATTATTTTCAAGGGGAATCCCGATTAGCCATGACGTACGTAGCACCAATAGGACTATGATTGGCCATTCCAATGGCTAGTCATTACCAAACATTTCCATACCACTTAGCAACCATATCACAAGACCATCTTAACTCATTTCTCATCTTGTTAACAAAAACATAGTAAAGCAAATCTTTATACACAATTATTATCAATTCATCCATCCACTAGGGACTTAGCCTAACGTTCAATAACAAACTCCTCCTTTATCAATTGCATATTCGGCAAGAACATGGTAACTTATACTACATCAATTTTAAGTACATAAATTACTCAAACATAATCAAATTCACATTCGGTCTTGGTACATAATAAGGTAGCCGATTCTTTTCCCTTAGCACCCAATGCTCACATATGCTCATTTGTATAGTTCAAACACTTATCTACAATTGTTCATCTAAATTTATCATGAAACAACAACCATCACCCTTATTAATTACCATAGCCGAAAGCCCTACTCATTCCCACAATCAAAAATTCAACATGGGTTACTAAAATAACTTGATACCTCATTCAAGATTAACCAAAATTTCAAGAATTAACATAACTTCTTACCTTAATGCTCACTTAAGATGACCGAATGCCTTTCTCCCATCTTCCTCTTTACATTCGGCCAAGAAGAAAGAAACTCAAGCTTTGTTTTCATCACCCTTCATTTCCTTATTTCAATTACTTTTTTCCTTTTTTTTATTTATGTTATATAATATAAAGCTACTAACTAATAATTAATACATATTGCATGTATATAACCCATCATGCCGGCCACTACTTGTCATAGGTGGAAATTTGACATGCAAACCCATTATTTTCATAACATGCACTAATAGATCCTTATAGATTAACCTATCACATTTCAAAAGTGTCACACATAAGTCCTATTAACTAAATTCACATGCAATTGACTAAATTCAAACATGAAATTTTCACACATGCATATATACACATAATAAGCATCAAATATGACGGTTAATTATTTTTGTGACTCGGTTTTGTGGTCCCGAAACCACTTTCCGACTAGGGTCAATTTAGGGCTGTCACAAGGGGATATGTCTGTCAAATAGTTCGCTTGGAGTTTTCAAGGCATCTGTCACACACCAGAATTCGTAGATCTAAAAGAAAGGAAAATAGATGTGAATGTTACCTATTTTGCCTGACTATGGTAGCATAGTCTGCCAGTTTACAGACTTCTGGAAAACTAAAGTATGGTGCATAAAGTATCTGCCTGTAAAAGTATCTAAGGTTTTCTCTCATGGTATTCTTCAACTAAAGAAATAGTATGACAAACAAAGAGTACATCTTAGAGTTTTAGCTAAGTATGAAGTGCCTACTGAGTGCTTGAGAAAATTTTGCTAAACTAGATCATCTTCAAGAGCACGTCTTATGAAAGTTACCACCAAGGGTATGGTACCCCTGATTTTCTCTAACATTCTGCAATGTGGGTTCAATAACGTGATTGGTTGGGGATCAATGGAATATATTGGCTGGTCAAACAACATCTGTAATGAATTCTTTTTTATATTTTTCTCGGGTTTTGAAGGGCATGTAAGGAACAATTTCTATATGCATTTGACACTTTTCAAGACTTTAGTATATATAGTAGGAAGAGAACATTTCAGATGGTTTTTCTTTCCTTCTACTCTATGTTTTGGTTCTTTTTAAACCTAAATATTCTCTTCTTCATTGAACTAGAAGCTATGGTTTTTGTGGCTAATCGGAGGGTGTTTGAATCTCATGGTAAATCTGATAGCTTTGTATGTTATGTTTGAGAGAGTAAGGATGTTAAGAGACATAAAAATAGTAGGGTGTGAATAGGTGGTCTTGCATGGGGGTCATCTGTAATTGATATCTTAGTAAACTGTCTGTAAATGGAATTTTAATGAAAGTTCCATAATCGTTTAAATAGTTGTTTTTGCTAGTTCAGGTAGGATCATTAGAACAGAAACTCTATGTTGAAGTCCCTAGTCTCGACTCTTACAAGTCATTCTAGAAAGTTTCTTCTTATGGTTGATGTCCTAGTAACGATACATGAGCCTTGAGTGACTGTTAAACATATACGTGTGATCCTTGCATAGTATTTGCATGATTTTAAGTGTGTGATGTGTTGTATGCATGAGTGCATGGGGTTCTGTGAAGAAATTTTATTTTTGTATATGGAGCGTATAATATGCTACATGATTGTGTCGATGTGTGTTATTCATGTAAAGAAGTATGATTCAGTTATGGGTATGAGTAAAGTCTACATGAATAAGTACTTATGTAATATGTATTGTGAATGATTGAAAATGTTGGAGAAATGGGAGTTTGATAGAGTGCCGAGAAATCATGTGATATAAGGGTTGACCCTATAGTAGTAGTTGACAAAGTCCGTCGGGATTGTAAACATGAATTTCGGTATAAAAAACTTGAGGAATGACCATGGTCATGGCATATTCTAGAAAATGCAGATGGGCTACAATTATCTACTAGGATGTCTGTGGTGTCCCAAGGTAATCATGGACAAACCTCTTATGATGATGAGTTTAGGCAAATCCATATCATAAACATGACAATTCATGTGGTGCCATGGTAGCAACCAAACATAGCCTTTTTATGCAGGATATTTGTGAAACCTTTGTGGTGTATCTTGTAGAGCCATTGTGGGATAATCTATTAAGCCTTTGTGGCGTATTCTATAACACCTAAATGGCTACTAATGGTAAGCCGCCTTCGTGGCGAATTCTGGTTATTCATTGAAGTAGTTCCTAAAGGAGTTTACTTTACAGTGTATTGATCTCTAACTTTGTTATAGTAATATGTTACAAAGAGAATACAGTGTACTTGAAAGTGTGGGCAGTGTAAGTGTCCGCCAAGTCTGAGCAAATCCACATTCTATAAAGAGGTTATTTGATTCTATGGTATTCGCCAAACCTAGACACTCTCATGATTTGTAACAAAAATATCTGGAGTTTTAATGAATGACTTAAATGTCGCATTCTTCATAATAAATTCAGTATTTGAGCTAAGATGGTTATATGGTCTTACTGGCATTCTATCATCCTCTAGATTCAGTATCAGAATTTGCCAAGGGTAGGACCTTCTAGGGAATTGTTTTGAGATTAACTAATATAGGAATCCAACAAAGGTAAGATTCATATGTAGATCAATCTAAGAGATCAGTTATTATAAGAATCCACCAAGAGTAACATCTGTGTGCATCATCTGAGAGAAGTATTCAATATTTTTTTGTGAGAGAATCTGCCAAGAACAATGTTGATATGAATATATTCTGAAGAATGCATTAGTTTCTATCTCCAAAGAGATTGTGAAATAGATCTGCAATGAGAAGTGAATATTGTAGTCCATCATATGGGTGGAATGAATGTATGATAGACAAGTGTAGAAATGAGCTTATATGAATCCAATGATAAATAGGAAAAGTATTCACCAATATCATAAAAGGAATTCAGAACTCTCCAAGTTGAGAAGATTCAATGACAAACATTCAAGGTAATCCTGGTTAAAAATTCACTAAGTTCATACGAACTTACAAGTAACTATATGTGATGCAAGTATTGAGAAATAGGTCAGTTACTCTGAAGAAACTAAGCCAGGAATGCACCATAGAGGTTGCTCGAGTGGCATTATTGTGCATGTAGAAGACATTGTAGGGATATGGAAAATTGTATTCCACACCATGTTGGAGTCTGTCTTTAATAAGGTTTTAAATTGCAACGACTTGTATATCATATTTGAGTTTTAATGTATTTAATGGGTACTTCTTTTTAATAGTTGTAAAGAAATAAACAATAAGTTTATTGTATTTAAGTTAAGCTAGTTATAAAATTTTTATTTAGTGTTTAAGTTTTGTAGCACCTAATATTCGGGTCCAGTAATTCGGGTCAAGTAAAGGGTGTTACAGCATTGGTTATGCCAAAAAATCAACAAAACTTCCTAAGATTCTCAGAGAGTTTTAAATTCTGTGTCTTTATTTTTATTCCCAGAAATATAGATCCTTTTTATTTATTGTTGTACAAAGTCTCACTAAGTTCATCTGAACTTATGTTGGTACTTCCTTTGATGCAAGATCAAGATTGTCAAAGTCGTTAAGGGAAGGGACCAAGCCAAACACCACCAGAATTATGCGAAGGGCATGGTAGTTGTATCATTCATATAAAGGGCACCTCTAGAGGCCATGCCTCGGGGGTTAATTTAGTGTATCCGTAGTAAAGCCTTAAGACTTGATATTTATTGTACTGGTTATTCACGCTTAATAAGGCGAATGGTTGTATGAACTTAGGAGTTGTATGGCATAGAATATTATTGAAATTTAAAATTTAAAATTTAAAATTTGTTATTATATATGGAATTGGGTAAGATTTGTTTAGTGCAATGGATGTTTAATTCAATATTGACTAAGTCTATAAATAACCAAATAGGAGTTTTGTTAATTAATTAAGGTTAATTATGACGTAGTACCTAGACCCAGTAAACAGGTCAAGTATAGGGTGTTACAATATATCCGGTGGGTTGCATCATTTAGATGCTCTCTTCAAAATAGTCGTTCAAAAACACTATCTTGACATCAATTTTTTTAGATCTTGTAATCGAGAGCTGCTGTAATGGATAACAATCTGCAGATTGACTTGAGCATGACAACCAGAGAGAATGTTTCTTCATAATCAATACCTTCTACTTTTTAGTAAAACCTTTTGTGCAAGTTTGGTCTTATAAGATTCCACTTTTCCATCCGCATTTCTTTTTTTCTTGTATATCCACTTACACCTTATGGGTTTTATCCCTTCCAATAAGTCTACAAGTTCCCACACTGATTTGGAATCCATCTCAACATTCATAGCTATTTCCTAGAGCTTGGAATCAACACTTGCATTTCTTCCTCATATGGAGTGGGTCATCATGTTCATGTTTGAAAAACTTAGAGTTTGTTTATTTAATTGAAAATTGCTTCTAAAAATAATTTCTAGAAAGTGACTTACTTTCCTTTCAAAAGTTAATATTTTTTGGTGTTTGGATGAATCTGTGAGAAATATTTTCTATTGTTTGACTTATTTCTTAAAAATATTTAATAAAAGTTGTTTCAATGAAACAAAAATACATTTGAGATTTTCTTATATTTTCATTGTTTAATTGAGTTTATTATATATAAAAATTTATACTATACATTGGCTCTGAATATGTTAAAAATATTTTGTTAAATTCAGGTTCATTATAATGTCATTTTTTAATTACATGACTATCAAGTGAGTATTTTTATTTAAAAATATGAGATCAAGAAAATTGACAAAATAAAAATTAACAGCATCAACAATTGAACTTAATTTTCAAATTTGAAAAGTAGAGGCACTAAATTTTTTAAAATAAAAATACAGAGACTAAATTGCAAATTTGTGAAAAGTACATAGACTTATGATATATTTTAACCTTTATACCACAAAACATTTATTATTAATATATTTATAATTTTAATAAATATTTATTATTAAAATATTAATATTGTATATTTTCAATAATATGTGAAGAATATTATTTAAAATTATTGTTTTTAAATTTTATTATTAAATAAATTTGAAATATTAAATAATTTATTACAATAATAAATTATATTAATTGTATTAATAATTTATTATATAACTAAAATAAATAATTAAATACGTATATTTAATAATATTAAAAAATATAATATTTTGTATTAATATTTTAATAATTGTAAATATTTTTAAAAATAAAAAGAAGTTTACCATCAATATAATAATATTAAGCTTGATTTAAGTTAATTATTATATAAAAATAAAATTACTTATAGAAGAGCTCTTATCTGGAAAATGACTTACATTTTTCAAAAAGGTAAGTCAACTTATAGGAAAAAGGGCTTATTTTATGTTGACCTGTAATTCATTTTTCGTTGGCTAAGCCGTTTTCTATGAAACAAACATAGAAAAATGTAGAAAACATTTTCTGTAAAACTTGTTACATGTAAAAAAGCGAGCCTTTAGTGTTTAAAACACTTCTTCCAGATTGAAAGAACTCAAACCTACGAGAGACCTTCCCATTGTGACGAAGCATCCTATGTTGTTGATCGTTTGTAGGTCTACTATTGGGAGTTGGTTCTGGAATTATTTCTGTAGGGTTTTGTGTATTTCTCGAAAGTTCCTCGAATACTTTTTTACTCTGAGGTTTGAAGTCGTTTATTTAACTTTCCTCAAGAAAGTAGCATGAGTTTACACTATCATAGTTTGCTCTTTCGAGTTATAAGATAAACCACCCTTTGGATGTCCAACAAACATGAACAATTTTGTCTGAGTCCAACTTCCATACATCTTTTTCCAATACATGGGCTAGACATCCCCAAATCCTTAAAAGGTTTAGATTCGGCTTCCTACCATGCCATAATTCATATGGAATTTTTTATTCTGAGATTAGCACATCATTTAGAATATAGCAAACCGTTTATACCACATATCCCTAGAAAGATATTGGTAGCTTCAATTAACTTAAAATTGAATGAACCATGTCTAACAACATTCGATTCCTTCTCTTTGTCATACCATTCTATTGTAGAGTGCTCGACATGATTATTGGGATAGAACCTCATTCTCTATTAGGTATCTTTTGAACTCAGCTTACAAATATTCCCTAGCTCGACTAAATCGAACTATCTTTATGGATAAACTTAGTTGTTTCTCCACTTCTGAATGAAACTCTTTAAGTTTATCAAAGGTGTCACTCTTGCGGTGCATTAGGTACACATACCCATATCAAGAATAATCATCAATAAATGTTACATAATATTCATATCTAGCTCTTGACTGACACTCAATGGGCTACATACTTTAGTGTGCACAAGTTCTAAAGGTTTCATGGCCCTCGTTCTTTTTGCATGAAAAGATCGTTTAATTATCTTGTCTTCCAAGCAATATTCAAATTGTTGAAGATTAAATTCTTTAAGAGAACTTAAAGTGTTGTCTTTCACAATCTAGCAAGATTCACAATCTTGTCTTCCAAGCAAGATTCAAACTGCCAAAGGTACAACTCATTATAGTGAAATTTTTTACGTCTTTTATTCGAAGTTTTAGTCTCAAACAGTGTACATATTTGGTTTGATAAAATACAAATTATTTGACATCCATCTATTATAGATAAGTGTGCAATTTCTAAATATTGCAATACTATTATTAATGTCACAGTTAAGCCATCTTTATATAAACATGCAACAGAAATTAAGTTTCTTTTGAACCTTGGTACATAGAAAACGTCTCTCAAAATATTCTTCCTAAAATTATCAAAATAAATATGTGCATCTCCCACTGCTTCATCTTCCACAATTGTCCCATTTTCGGTTTGCAACAATAGACTCTTATCTCTAAGATCTTTCATTTCCTCAAACCCCTATATAGAAACATGTATGTGATTAGTGACTTCCGAATCAATGAACTAATGGTTTATTAAATCTTCCACTAAAAAGGCGTCTATCATAAAGAGTTTCATACCTTTGCCTTTAGTGACCAGGTATTCCTTCCACTCTTTACAGTTCACTTTGAAGTGTCATTTCTCATTGCAAAAGAAGCATTTTGACTTAGATAAGCCTTAAGCTTCCTAGTTATCTTCCTTTCCACTTGTGGTGGCCTACAGGCCTCAGTCTTGCCTTTCTTGATGTACTTTCCCTTCCATTTTGAGGAAGAAGTGACAAATATGTTTGTTTCTACTTTTCAAACTGGATGATTGCCTTTCATCATCAACTCATAGGATTGTAACTCCTTCATGAGTTGTGTAAGGGTCAAGGTCTTGTTCCCAAGGATATATTTAGCCAAAAAGCATTGAAAATCCTTGGACAAGCTCTTGAACACCATCTCAATATGATTGTTCTAGTCTAAATTGGCCTCATTACTCGTGGCCACGGAAAAGTATCCCATAAGAGTAATCATATGGTCTTTAACCGGAGTGTTAGACTTTTGTTGGGCCTTCATCAAACTAGTAATAGTCGATTGTCGAGCCAAGGCAACTTGACCTCCAAACATGTTTTCTAGTTTTTCTAGAACTGCATTGGTAGTCTTACAGCTCTCCAGTTCCATATAAAGGGTGTTGGTGTAACACCCCAAACCCGACCCAGACGTTATGGCCGAATCTGGTGTGTCACATTGAAGTGTTTTAGCGAAAACCTTGTTTTCATTGAAAACCCTCCTTAAAATGAGAAACATTAATTAACTAAAAAAAACCTTTTAGTTAAGAAAGCCTTGTTTAAAACATTTGATTTTTAAAAAAAAAACTTAGTTGCGGAAACATAGGAAACATGTTATAATTTAAGAAATCCATGTTCAACTTCTCGTAAAAAATAATAATAATAATTTAAGTAAGAATAACATAATGAAAACCTTATTGCATTATGATCTGAACACATTTAAAAATAAATAAAAACTTAAATGCTTAAAAAAAACCAAGTCCGAATTATCTTGCTAGCTGGCCACCAAGAGTCCCTCGAAACATCGAACCTTCTACTGAGCATCACCTGAAAATAAAATAAAAGAAGGGGTGAGTTTTCGCAAACTCAGTGTGTACAACCCTCGATGAAAAACAAGCATTCAAACAGAAATCATCAAACATGCAATGCAATCCCATCCAAATTATCCATTCGCTACACACCAGCTCCATCCCCCGTCACACCATGTGGGGATATAAATATCAACCCATTCAGCCTACACAGTAATGGTAGCCCGGTTGCAAAATTACCTTCATTTACATATTAGGATTTAAAGGCTATCGGTGGATCCACGATTGTCAGTAACCATGCGATCCTCATATACTTCCTCCATTCCATAGTTCCCACCCCATATGCAACCTAAACAGAACATCAAATGTATGCATGATAAAACTTACATTCAACACCTAGGGGTATTTTGGTCATTTTTGCCCTTAAAGGCATTTCGGTAATTTTCCCTTAATTACGGTTTTCACTTGCCTTGGCCCATGAACAAGTCCCGCGAGTTAAGATGAACGAATACTATGCACCATGTAGGAGTTCAGAGAATAGAAGGTAGGTCATTAAGACCGTTTAAGTACCAAGCTCTCCCTAGATCCAATCCTAGACATGCATATACCTGTTGCCACACCTTAACCCTATGACTTGTTCACGGTTGCAATATATTAATTAAGTCTTATGTAGTTATCATATACTAGGCCCAATACCCCTAGATACATGCATATGACCCACTAGGCCCAATCTTATTCAAATGGCCCATCTGGCCCAGTTCATATTCTTATGGCCCACTAGGCTCAATTCACATTCATATGGCCCATTAGGCCTAAATCATATTATATTCATTCTCACATACAAATTTCCTAACACATAGCATCACTAATAAATCCTTCCTTATTATGGGCCCAACAGCCCATCAGGCCCATTTAGCCCATTCTGGCCCATTTGGCCAATTCTCAACCCAAGTCCACGGAATCTCCCGTGGGCCTCAGGCAACCTATCGGTTTCCTTTCCACGAGTGTTCACGCACTTGTGTGACTACCGTAGCCCAACTTTCAACTTTTTGGCATTTTAGCTTTTGCCGATTCATTGTGTGTGTGCAGTGTATGTACACACCTGGTAGGCAAGCGTGCCGCGATTTCCTTAGCCCAAACCTATAATCAATGTCACCCAAAGATTAATCTCACATACTTATCGAATACTTTACCAAAAGTCGGAATCTCACCTTAACCTTACCTTGCGCGATAAGTATAACAACCCTTTCGCTAACCATGATCAACACCTAGATCTGCACCAATCGTAACTGTTAAAACCAGAATAATAGGTGACTCGTATCCAACACAAGTCCCCTTACCACTATGGCTATCCGGCCAACCTTAGCCAATGGATGAGGAATACTTACCAAAACTGCAACACCTAAGGGGCAATTTGGCAATGAGCTAAGATCCGAGATTCGATACTAATTCCCTACCACAGTTGATTAGAAAGAGTGAGGGAGAATATTCGATACTTAGCAAAGAAATCGATTGGGAGAACAACACTTACACTAGATTTGACCGAAGTAGGAGTAGTGATTGTACCAAGGGTATTCGGCCAAAGAGGTTCGGCCCTTTACAATTTTGTATGGAAAAAGAGGGTTATTCAGCTCCATGAAAAAAGAAAGAAAAGTCAGAAATGAGGTAGAGGAAGAATAGAATTCGGCACAAGGAAGGAGAAAAAGAAAAGAAACGCAGAGGGTTTTCGGCTTTTAGAGAAAAGAGTTTCTGGTAACAAGGTGAAGGAAATTCGGTCATTAGCTTCATACCCTATCATTCGGCACCTATTTATAAGCCTTATAGCAAAATTTTCCCATGCCCAATTCCCCATTCGGCTCTATCACTTTCCCCTTCTCATCTCCTCGTTTTCTCCCTAATAACCCCTTGATCCTTTCCTTAATTTTCTCTCCTGAACAGTTCCCTTGGAGTCCACTTTCACGCCACTTCCATCCTTCTAGAAGGTCAAAATTAAACTTCTAAAAACACTAAGCTAGGATTTGAACCTTGGACCTAATTGCTAGCTATTAACACCACCTCCCTGCACTCTAAGTGGCATTACTTAGCCACTCATCTACTAGGCTCTTTGCTGCTATTTTCCCCTATCTTTATTTAAAAGTCTAACTACTTGCCAACCCTGATTCTTTTAATAATTAACTTATAATTTCTTCTACCCCTTAATTTGAACTCAAACCTTGACCAAGACTTACTTTTGCTTAATTAGCACTTAACCAAAATTATTAAGCACAAAAAGAAAAATTCAAGATTTCGGGATTTTTGGATTTCAGGATTTTTGGGGTGTTACAGTTGGTCTTGCTTGCCAACATATAGCAATGAGGTATCTCATTAGACTTCTCCCAATGTTTTCTAGACTCAACTTGAGCTACTAAATGACACTTATTATCAAGATCTGTTTTTAAGTTTCTTACATCTTATGACAATCATCAGGTTCCTTTTTCATTCTTTAAGTTATTTCCGTTTTGTTTTTTCTCGGTAAGTATATTTAATAAGAGAGTAGGTGTCATTTTTTAAATGTAAAAAACCATTCAATCTTTGTAAGAAGATATTTGAAAACATTTTACAACATTACGATATGCATTAAGATGATGCACGCATCAAACAGTAAACCTTAAAAACATTTGTAAGTCATTACAACAATAATTTTGACACCTATTGAATCAAGCCACTGTGAGATAATCAAGATCAACTAGTAACAACATGGATTTTCATCCAGTTAGTTACATAAACCTAATTCCTTAGGCATTCACACATACTAATAATTGTGTAATGTTTGGTCATCATTCTAAAGTAAGTAAAGCTTCGTGGGAAGTTACTTAACTACAAGATCTTGAGTGTATAACCATCAACTCAACACCTACCGCATCATGCACCACAAATAAGTCATCGTGGCATAATCTCACCGAGTAGCATGTTGTGACTAGTTGTCCTCTTTGAAGACAACACTTCTTGTTATATTGCATGATAATACCTACCACAGGAGCTAGTCCAACTATCACACAATTACAAGATAGTTCTACTTACTTTCAAGAAATCTCCTCAGTGGGGTCCACATGATAATATTATTGTGGGGTAGTTAAATTTCCATGCCATCACAAAAGACCATTGATGAAGGCCGTAGGTCTTATTTAGTGACCTTCTCCCACTCAACATTTTAAAAATATGCAAGGTTTTAATGTCTGGTTTCAATCATGAATAATAAATATATGCATGACAAGTATGTGTGGCATTCTTCCCTAAACTATATGGCATGCTTATCATACATATACATGAACATAAATTTGCAGTAAAAAAAATATCATCATGCTTATCTCATAAATAAAAGTATAAAAATTTAAATGACTCTGACTAGCCAAAGTTTACTCGATTCAGTCCTAGAAAAATAAAAAATTACAAAATTCACCCTAAAGCATACTTTGGGCATCCTATTTTGCCACCATGGCTTTCTACTACGGTACTGGTTCACATTTCCATTGTCAACATCTTACCGTTCCCATCTTTGTATCGTCACTGCCACCAGACATTGATGGGCCACCACCGAAATGTATCAAGTCATTGTTAGATCGTTACCATCCACCATCAACCATCATCGTCGACCAACGCCATCAGCCTTCACTCTCGAGCATTACCATCGGTGTCTCATCAATTTTTCTAGCTCAGGTTTGCATCATCTCGATTGGCATGGATACGTGTCGACTCTTTATGTTCTTTAGAAAATTATAGGTTACAAATTCCTATGTCTGTTACCAGCTCACATAATTTATTCTACAATAATAAAATTAAAATCTACATGGAGATGATAGTCCATGATCTACACTATAAATACTCGAGATTAGGAATCACAACTTTGCAAAATTACATTATTATATATAATAATAAAATAATATTATACATTCATCTGCATACATTCCCATAAACATGCATAAAATTACAAGAATGTTACATTTTATTAAAATTAATCACATGAAAAAGACAGAGAATTTTGGTCTTGATTTATACTATAAACATAGCACAACCTGACACTTAGATACCAATTGTTGGAAAAAATCTGATTCAAAAACAATTTTCTTGCACAATGAAAAATAAAAAATTTGAAAATCGAGCCGATTTGTGATATTTATAGCAATAAACCCTTTACTGAAATTGCACCTATGTTTACAACTGGACAGATCCTTGTCATCCCTGGCTTTCAACTAAATGACATCCTCCATTATTCTCTTACCATGAACTACTTCAACTGTGAGCTCAAACAATTCAACTCAAACACAAGACTAGAAATTGTTTTCTTTACTTTCAGTGTGAAAGCAAAATCTCTTCTCAATAGAAACTAGTAGAATTGTTATTCTGGAAAATAGATTTACTACTTAGAGAATAAACTCATACTATTTTCGGATAGAGTAACAATATCTTTAAGTTTATTATTTAGCCCTACTGGTGCCATCTATTTATATGTTAAAGAAATAAAACCCATGTTGAATAGTAGAAGTCTACTTCAAATAGAAAAATGAAGTCCTAATCTAACTAGGAGTATGGGGCGTGACAACCCTAGTTAGTTTAACTAGGATTGTCATCCCTCTCTTACACATGAGGGGCTTTGGGCCTCTCCCATATTGGATCCAATTACAAGTACTTCCTGGACTTTTAACCTAATACCTTATAATTCGATCTAACCTGATATTTATTTTTCTATTTCCAAAAATAATCATCTAAATTAATTTTGAAATTAAGTCATTTTCTCAACCCAATTCTAACTTCATTAAAATTATAACGACTTTACTGTAAAAGAATATATGCGAAAATATATTAAATATTTCTATATTCAATGAATGTACTATAACCAAATGATTTATTTCCATTTTCAAATTTCATTTAATTTGAAAACCATAAATTCATTTACAGGTCATTTTCATTTTCATTTTGGAGAAAATCACATTCATTTCCAAATGTTTCAAATTTCTCCATTCTTACCATTTCTATACGTTTATGTTCATTTTCTTCAACATGTAATTCATTTATGGTTTTAATGAGCTAGCGGAAGGACTGGCTAGACATGTGATTAGGCCTCAAATGATTTATAATTAAGTTCTAGTTTTTTTCCTATTAATTATAAAATCATTTAGTCACGAAGTCATTTCACTATAGTGTCGTGACTAAGCTCTCCCCAACAATATACCTTTAGAAAGTAACTCGATCCGTGCTCGTCCAATGACCTTATCATATGTGTGTTACCCTCATAAGATATCCTTAATCTCTTTAAGATAAATTTGTTCTTCTAATATGATCCTATTTTATCTCATGGTAACCATTACATCTTCCTTCATGAAAATTCAATTATTACTGAATAGTAATCAAGTCATTCATCACAAAGATGAATGATTTGTGGCCACATTTACTTTTCATCAACTATGTAATGCCAATTAGAGGAAATCATTTACCCATATTTTAGGTTATGAATTCCATTTTTGTGAATGAAGCTACATACTACAAAAGTCGTATACCTAATGCACTAGATTTCGATTTCTTATCTATTTGAACTGAGGCTTTCACTTACATCAAAGTATATGAGTCACACATACATAGTCTATGATCCACTCAAAATTAATGTACGCCATACTTTGAATGTCACAAGTGAAAAAATCCATAAACGAATTCGGGATCTATTCTTCTTGCATCTATTCTAATGTACTGTTAGTCCATTTAGTCACATATATGTCTCTATCTTTTAGAAGCCATCTGCTCTGATGCCCAAGACAAGGTATCTCCCCAATTGGACTTGATAGATGACATATTAATCTTTCAATCAGAATGCTCATTTCTAATTAAAATAAGGATAAATTTAGGTTCATCTACTAATATAAGTTTTCTTTTCATATTATAATTCGACCATGTAATACCACTTTTTATTAGTTAAACATTAAACAAACAGTGAGCTAATATTTTCTTTTATTTTGCTTTACATTCAAAAATCATGTGAAGAGGATATAGAAAGGGTATTAATGTAATTCATGACTGATTTTATTACCCAATCTGTTCGAAAAAATTACAAGTATACATAGGTGAAAACACTAAATGCATCAAATCCAACATCAAGCCCATATTGTCCTGTCAAACCCACATCTCAGGGAAAATGGATGGCTCCGACCACATGGTCAAATGAAGTGTTGTACTCAATGAATTCGAGGTAGACTTCTCACCTCGCAAAGAAATCAAAGTAGAGGCTTTAACAAATTTCATTGTTGAATGTTCCTTTGCCAATTATTCAAAGACAAAAGGTGTGGCAGACTTGGCAGAGGGTCAAGGGACTCCTACAAAACCTACCACTGAAAAACACCCAAGAATGGGATAGCTTGGGTTACATGTATATGGTTTTTCGAGTCAAGTAGGTTCCGAAGCAAGTATCTCGTTAGCTAATTCTGATGGTAATGAATGAGAAATATGGGCTTTCTTTTGTGTTCACTATGTCCAATAATGTTGTTGAATAAGAAACCATGATAGTTGGTTTAGAAATTGTACAGAAACTAAGAGCTGAAAAAACTTCATGTTTACACATGCCCGTGTCTCTGCCCTTGTGCCTAATTCTGAGCATTCTATTTCTCAAAATTAAGGTCCAGGGGACACACGCCCTAACCACATGCCCATGTTACTAGGCCGTGTGTCACACATGGTCTAAACACATGCCCATGTACCTGCCTGTGTGGACAAAATGAAGCCATTTCTAGCTTCATTTCTCACCCAAAATTTCACCCAAGACCTGCAGTTGAAACACAACCAATACCAACTATTCCAAGCATTCAAAATAGGAAATTTCATCATTTAACATGACCTATCATTACAAGCACAAGTATTTATAAACTTACCTTGATTTAACTTAGGCAATAACAACATTTGATCACAAGTACTCAACTTAACACATGTGTATATATATCATAATATCCTACTTAGAAATATCAAAATGAACCATTACTAGCCTTTCCAATGGCTAAGTTACAAAATAACATTTCAAGCCTCTATTGGCCAAGTTGTCCTATACATGCCATTATACCAAAATGATTTTACTAAGCATACCCAAAATGCTAGTTGATAGTGTGACGATGTTGCAATGATCTTCCAACCTTCATGAGCTTCCGAGCACTATAAAATAGGGGAAAATAAAATGGGGTAAGCATTACATGCTTAGTAAGTTCGTATAATAGAAACTAAACACACCAATTTTGTTTATTAAAATCCAAGCATACAATGTTATGTTTCCATCCATTTGGCTAAATTTCCTAATCACATATACTCAACCAAACATGTTAGTCACAAAATTTCCATACACATTAAGTAAGAATAGATGAGTTCATCAAGCAATATTCTTTCAAGTCATTATTATATCATCTCAATATTTTCATGCCATGTCAAGAATTTGATGTCCGTTAAATCAATGAAATTCTGATGATGGCTCATATAGTACACTCGAAGTGTACGATTTGTTAATCTGTTAATTCTTATCGAAGTTACCCCTTAGGGTTCTTAACCAAGGAACACACTCTCAAGCCACTTGTCATATAATAGGATTACCAGTCCAGGCTAAATCCTTTATATAGTGTATGCTCAAAAGAGCTCAATTAGGGTTAACACTCTAGGTTAAACCCTAATCATAATGTATGCTTGAGAGGTAAGGTACTGAGCTTACCTGTCCGGGCAAAATTTGTTCTATGACAAGGTCATTGGGATTACTCATCCGAGCTAAATCTCGTCCGCAACAAATACAGGACCCTATTTTTTCAGAAGAGCTCATACAATCATCGAAATTCAACATTCAATCGGGACTTAACCCTTTATCACCATTTCATGCATGTATTAAGTTTCTCATTATAACATTAAAGTAATGTAAATCAATATGAATCACATTTCATACAACACAACATTCAATTAAACATATTTACATGCCAGATTAAGTTACACGAACTTACCTCGACACTTGTTCGTGTAAAAGTCTACTAATCAGAAATATTTTCCTTTCCTTGATCTAACCTCGAATTAGTGTTGTCCGGATCCAATTAAGCCTTGGAAGTTTCCCCTCTCTCTCCTAGGGTTTCCATAAAATTTTAAGTTGAAGATTATGAAAATAAGATGATATATTTCTTTTCATCTTTTAATTAATTAAGTAGTTTGGTATTCCAATTTAGTCCTTGCCCTTTTTCTATAATTCCTTGGATGAGTCACCAAGAAAAATCTACTTAATTTTCTTAATGGTCTAATTTTCATATAAGGACTTTAAGTTTTGAATTCCATAGCTATTTGATCCGTATAGCTACTAGAATTCAACTTTCGCATTTTATTGGATTTAGTCCTTCTCATAATTAAGCACTTAATCGATAAAATTTTCATTTCAAAATTTCCACATGACATGCCTATTATAATACGGACCATATAATGAAATAAAACTAAATCATATTTTTGGGTTAGATTTGTGGTCCCGAAATCACTGCTCCGATTTCACTAAAAAATGGGTTGTTACATTCACCATGAAGGGTTGTAATAGTTTGATTATGGACCTGGACCATTCTTTTTCTGATTTTGGTTTCCCACATAGTAGATATCTTTTGGATTTGATGTGTAACACCCCAAAATAGGGCCTAGGAGTTTTAAGGGTAATTTAGGAATTTTAACCTTAGAATGTTTGGAATTTCTAAAAATGAGTTTTAAATACCTTTAATTTTGAAAAAAAAGGGTTGATTTGTAAAAGAGTCAAAACTTAGAGTTTTTAAGAGGCAATTAGACTAGATTTTAAAATCCAATATAAAAACCCACATTTATAGTTTTATTTTCACTTTAGTCTTCTTCTCTTCTCATACTTGTGTCGTCTATAGTTCTCCCAACTCTCCTAATAAATTTTGAATTTCAAATCCTAATTCCTTTTGATTTCTATCATCTCTTAGGTTATAAAACTCTAGAAGTTAAGAAAAACACCTAAAAACACCATTGTTTTCTCCATTGTCAAGATTTTTGGTTTTTTGGGTGTTCACTCAAACTCTTGGATTTTCATCAACTAAGGTAAGAATTTGATTCCTTATGAGTTTCTAATGTTATCTAGTCTTTAAAACTAAATTTTTAGCCATTAAATCGTATGTTTTGAATAAAAGTCAAAATTTGAGTCATTAATGATGGATTTCAAGATTTTGAATAAAAACGTAACTTCAAAATGTTTTTCAATTGGTTTTGACATGATTAAGAGGTTTCTAAACTTACTTTGAATTTTTGTTAAATAATTCTTGAGTTTTAATGAATTTTCGAAAAATAGCCATAAAACATGTCGAAAAAGTCGATATAATGAATTGAGTATTTTATTGTAGTTTAAAGGTTGGGAATTAGTCGTAGGTGAATTATAAGATGAGCGGAATTGGTTTTAGGCAAATATATTGAGTATAGACCGATATATTTGAGTTTTAAGTTGGCTATGTTAAAGGTTTCTGTTACATGAGAACTTAGTTTAGGCTTATGTTTTTGGATTTTTTGTGGTGAGTTCTTAGTTGATTATTGAATGCATTGTTGTGTGAAATGTTGTGTTTAAGTTTCAAATTCGGTAGGACCTTCTATGAGTAGAGATAAAGGTAAGGAAAAGCTAGTTTGAGCTTTCGACTTTTCAACGAAAGCATAATTGGTGAGTGTTTGGAATAATTGCTTGTGGACATGATTCAATGCGTTATTTGGGAATTTAGTAGTAGCCTAAACCCCTACTGTAAATCCCAAGTGTAAGCTTTCTCATACCTATGTTATCTTTTTAACTCTGTGCTTATATGTTTGTGAATATGTGAATTGAGATAATATGCTATAACATGTGATATGTGGTTATGATAGTCGTTGTGAAAGTGCAAATTTGTACATTTTATGTATATGTTAAATGCTAGTGACAGTGTTTTGCTAAAAATGAAAATATGAAGTGATAGACTTTTTCATGCCCTTTTTAACTCAAATTCATGCTGTTTCAGTAAAATTATTGTCGAAAATATATAATTATTATAAAATAATTATTTTGGACTTAAATTATTAATATAATGAATTTTAAATAATTTTATAATAAATATTGATTAATTTTAATCATTTTCGATAGATTTGTACAAAGGGCAAAAATTGGCCCAGTTGATTTTAATTTTAATTTTAATCTAATTTAATTTGGGTTAAATAAATTATTTTTAATTAAATTATGAAAAGTGACCAAGTTGAGCGGAACCTAGAGAACCGAAACCGGTCAAGCTTTGGGCAGCCCAAAATCGTCTAACATACTGACCCAATCAGCTTGCTTGGCTGGTTAATTGGCTTACAAAAAGGCGCTTGAAGACTTCGTCAAACTGCAAACCAACCCTTTACTATTTGTGCCTTTCTAAATTTGCCCTAGCCTTAATATAGCAAGTTTGAAAACTTCAAACTTGCCACATATGTGGTCGGCCATGGCAGGGCTCTTTGGCTACTGATTTTGGCTATTTTTAGCAGCCCTCTCACCCTATAAAAACCCCCTTGGCCGCTCATTTCAACACACCGCAACTTTCTCATCTCTTCTCTTCTCTCTAACTTTCTCTCTTTATTTCTCCATCTGTTTTCCTTTGTCCTCTTGCTGATTTCACCTATTGAAAAAGAGTCATTCGTTCATCATTTGGAGCAACATTCAAGTGTTCATAAAAGCCTTGGTTCGACAAGAACAAGTGAAGAAGGAAGAGTGGAGCAATTCAGCCAAGCCACAAAGAAACACAGGATTTGCTTCTTGTTCTCTATCTTTTTAAATTATGTTGTTGTTATGATGAACATGTCTATGAATATTTATGTTGATATGATTTATTTATTTAATATGGCTTAAATTTAATTTGTGTTAGGTTTATTGCATTTCGTATTCTTAATTTATTAAAATTATGTTTGTGTTGTTATAGGCCTCGGTAAGATGTTTGATTAAGTAAAACTATGACTAAGTTATTCTTGCATTACAATTGTAAAGTAACTAATGAATTAATTATTTAAACGGATTGAAATTGTAATTAGTTGACACGATACTTAATTAGTGCATGTTTAATCATTTAAGGTAGCTGAAGGTTAAATTAGCAATGGTATCAAGCGATACAATTGCCTTGTACAACTTGCAAGATTATTGTGATTAAACTGTTTCAAGGTAGAAATACATTATTGCCTCACGTAATCTTTTATGTTCTTATATGATTAAATTAATTGTTTGAATTGGCATAGAGATATGTACAAGAGATTATTTTAATTTCATAAGTATGTATGTGCATTAAAACATTTGCCTATTAAAGTTTGTTTAATTGGTTGAATTGACGTAGAGATATGGTCAAAAGATGAATGGATTTTTGTAGGTAAGTAGGTTCATAAGTTAGAAAATTACCGAGTTTCCGTGAATTTATTCGTAACAATATAAACATGATTTTAATAATTCTAAGTTAAGAAATGCAATTAATCTAACACAATTATGTCACCTTGATTAAAATTAGCTTTTGAAATCGTGCATTAGAACCTTATTTTATTTTATTTATTTTACTTTGCTTTCTAGTTTTTAATCATTTCTAAAATCAAAATATTTTTCTTCACCAAAGTGTTTTAAATTGCATTCATAAATAATTCTTTTCATAGTCCCTATGGGTACGATAACTCGACATTTACTTGCCACTTTATTACTTGTTGCGATCGTGTACACTTGCACATTTCCGTCGTTCCAAGTTTTTGGCGCCATTGCTGGGGACTATTTTAAAAAGTCATTATTTGTGAATTTCTTAGTTTTGCATTTTGGTTTATTTTTCTGTTCAACTTTAACTTAATTAATTTTTTGTGAATATTTTAGGTGTTTGGACTATTTTATCGATTTACTCCTTATAGACCCTGAGATTGAACGAACTTTTCGACAACAACAAAGATAAGCAAGTTAGAGAAGGACCGAAGAGATGAATTTTGAAAATCTGAATCAAGGAAAAGGAGCAAACCCTAATCAAAATCCTATCCTTATTGTTGATGATAGGGATAGAGCTTTAAGATAGTATGTCATGCTAGTGTTTAATGATCTTAATCCGGGTATTAGGAGACCCGAAATTGAGGCACAATAATCCGAGCTGGAGCCAGTCATGTTCCAGATGCTTCAGACTGTGGGCCAATTCAGTGGATTACCTACCGAAGATCCTCACCTTCACTTAAGACTATTTATGTAACAACCCGATTTAGGGTCTAGTCGAAACAATGGTTTTAGGACCACGAATCTCACATAGTAAAACTTCTTTTTATTATATTTTTATGGTCTACAATTTTATGGATGATTTCATGAAAATTTCGTTCGAAAATTTTGACGTTTGAGCACTCAATTTAGCAAAAAAGAGTAAATTGTAAACAGTGCAAAAGTTGAGTTCTACATGCTAGAGGTGTCTAATTGTTATGAAATTTTAAATTGAAGGTCCTTAAATGGTAATTAGCCATTTTTTAAGATAGTAGACAAAATTGGACATGAAGAGAAATTTTTAGTTTTAAGTTAAGGGCATTTTGGTCATTTGGCTAATAAATAAATTAAAAATCAAATTAAAAGTCAATTTTGTCCATCTTCCTCCCATGGCTGAAATTCTCAAGGGGGAACCATAGCTAGGGTTTTTTCATCTTCCAAGTTCAATTGTAAGTCCATTCTAGCCGTATTTTTAATGATTTTTATGTTTTTGAGATCCTTGTAACCTAATCTAGCTATTTTAAGGACTAAATTGAAAGAAAATAAAAGTATAAAACTTTAACCATGAATAATTTTTGTGCATTTTGATGTCTAATCATAGAAAATGTATGTTAGATGTTTGATAAACAACTTTTGCTAGGTGATTTTATATTAAAATGTCACAAGGACCAATTTGTATAAAGGTTATAAAATGTGTGTAAAAGTGTGATTAAATGAAAAATGTAGGATGTTATAAGCATAAAATAGGTTTGGCTAGGCTTGGGAATAAAATAAATTGAATTTATTTCAATTTACGAGCCTAGGGACTAAAGTGTAAAAATGTTAAAGTTTAGGGGCAAAATGTAATTTTTCCATAATGTAATTTTTGAACTGATTTGAGTAATGTGAATAATAAATAAGTTAAATTTACTATTATATATTACGAGAAACGAGGTTTGGACCTAGATCGGGGGAAAAACAAGGTGTTTGACTAGTAGGTCCTATTTCTACTATTTTTGTACCGAGGTAAGTTCTTATGCAAATAATGCATTATTTTAATTATGTTTTAAATGCTTTATTATTGTATGAATTGTGATTGACTTATGAAGTTTTCGATAAAGTTACAACAAGAGTGAAATCCCGGTTGAACCTTAGAAATTGATAGGATACAAATGTCATGACATTATGGTTACTAAGACTATGTGTAAGAACATATCTGGGATATGGCATCTATATGAGGCTTCGTGTAAGACCATATCTGGGATATGGCATCGATATGAGATTTCGTGTAAGACCATAACTGGGTTATTGGTGTTCGATACGAGATCCCATGTAAGACCATATCTAGGATATGGCATTGGTATGGTACAGTGTGTACGGAACTCCCAAGTATCCCTTAGTATTCCAAGTGGCTCAATGGGTAATTTAATGAGTATGTCAAAGATGAATTGTGTGTAAATCTAATTCGAGATGACTCAGGTATGTATGAAAAACTCATATGTGATGAGCTCGTTATGTGATGAACCCGCAGTAAGGTTATGATTGAGTAAGTTTTGACAATAAGATCTTAATAATATTTATGACAATTATCATCATGTTAATTGAATGTTAAATGTTGGTTTATGATGCCTATTATTTGATGGGAACTTACTAAGCTATATAGCTTACTCCACTTTTCTTTCCCTTGTCTTATAGTGTCACCAAGCTAGCTCGGGGATCGAAGACTGTCGGAGATCCACTCACACTATCAACTGATTTTTGGGGTACCAATGAATTTGACATTTTGAGTTATGGCATGTATAAGGACTTGATTATTTTGTTATGTGTCATAATTGAATTGGCCTAATGTATTGGCCTATATTGGTTGATAATTCATTTTGTAAATGGCCATTTGGAATTGGCTAATATTGGTCTAAGTTATATATACATATGATGATGTTTTCATAGATGTGGAAATTTGCATGGTTTAAGTTGATAAGTACGTGATGTTTGCATGTGGTAAATCATAGCATGTGAATAATGTAAGGATGTCTTGATTGTGGCTGAATTGGTTGAATGTAATTGCTTGGATTGGTGTTATGTTTTGTTGTGTAGGTGTGTGCATAAAAGGGTGACAAAATGGCTTGGTAAATAGCCTTGTTTTTGTCCACACGGGTAGACACGTGTGTCCCCTGCACCTTAATTGTTGCAAAATAGAATGCTCAGAATTGAGCACATGGGCAGAGACACGGGCGTGTGTCTCAATTGTATGGATGACATGGCTTCAGGCACGGGCGTGTGCCCTGGCGTGTGAAGTCTGCACCTATTTTATGAAAAATCATAAATTTTAAATTGACTACACGGCCTAGCACACGAGCATGTAACTTGGCTGTGTGACTTCAATTTCTTCTTGAGTGACAAACAGAGAGTTACACGGGTTAGGGACATGGGCGTGTGTGACCACACGGCTTGCCCACAAGGGCATGTCCCAAGCCACACGGGCATGTGGCTCTTAAAACAAGGAAATTTTTTCTAAGGGTTGTGAAATTTTCTAAAGTTCTCAGTTTAGTCCCGAACCGCTTCCAATGTATGTTTTGGGCCTCATAGGTTTGTTTTAGGGACGTTATGAATGTTTATGAAAAGTTTTAAATTTGGATGGAAATTTGCAGCTCAGTTTTGTATGATTGCTTGTGTATAAGCCCGGTAATGCCTCGTAACCTATTCCAACATTGAATACGAGTAAGGGGTGTTACAGTTTATGTAGGTGAGTGAATCTTTTAAGTTAGTCGGAGTACCCGAAGATGCATTACAATTGAAGTTCTTCCCATATTCACTAAGGGTAGAGCTCAAGCCTAATTGAACCCATTGCCATCAAATTCAATTTCCACATGGCAAGGGTTAGCAGAAAGATTCCTTATGAAGTATTTCTCGCCTAGCAAGAATGCTAAGTTGAGGAACGAGATCACTGCTTTCCAACAAATGGATGATGAGTCCTTGTATGAGGCATGGGAAAGATACAAAGAATTATTACAGAAGTGCCCTTATTACGAAATCTCTCATTTTATCCAACTTGAGTCATTTTATAATGGTCTTAATGCACACACGAGGGTGGTAGTGGATGCTTCTGCTAATGGTGCTCTCCTTTCTAAATCTTAATGAGGCTTATGAAATCATTAAGAAGATTGCCAGTAATAATAATCAATAGCCAACCAATTGAGCAGTGTCAGGAAGATGAGTCACTGGAATACATGAAGTGGACGCTCTCACTTCACTCGTATCTCAGGTATCATCCATTTCATCAATGCTTAAAAATTTTACCATTAATGGGTTTAATAGTTTTGCAGCTCAGCCGCCGAATCAAGTGGAAAATGTAGCTTGTGTCTATTGCGGGGAAGGAAATTTGTTTGAAGAATGTTCATCGAACCTAGAATCCGTCTATTACATGGGTAACCAAAACCAAAATCAAGGAAGGCAAGTCCTGCAATCCAATTCCTATAACCGATCATGGCAAAACCACATTAATTTCTCCTGGAGTAACCAAGGGGCTGGACCTACTAACACATATGCCCAATCTAGACCGACCCAGCCACCTATTTTTACCCAACAAGTTCAGAAACAACCTCAAGCTGGACCATCCAATGGCTTAGAAAACTTGTTGAATGCATACATAGCCAAGAATGATGCCTTAATCTAATGCCAAGTAGTTACATTGAAAAACCTGGAAAACCAAATGGGCCAGCTTGCAATTGAACTCAGAAACCTACCACAAGGTGCCTTACCTAGTGATACGGAGAATCTGAGGAATCCAGGGAAGGAGCATTGTAAAGCATCAACATTGAGGAGCAGAAAGACATTAGAACCCAACACCATCAAAGTTGAAAAGGAGCCAACTGATGCCTAAGACTCAGAGGAAGTTCAACCAAGTGCTGAAATTCTAGTCCCACCGGAACCAAAATCTACAAAATCTAACAAAGTAACTTCATAACCAGCTAATTTTGATCAACTAACAACTTCATTAGATACAGAATTGCCACAGAAGACAAATCAACCAGTTCCAGTAAAGAAACCTCCACCACCCTACCCTCAAAGACTTCAAAAGTAGAAGCAGGAAATTCAACTCAAGAAGTTCCTAGAAGTACTCAAGCAACTTCATATTAACATCTCGTTGGTTGAAACACTTGAACAAATGTCGAACTACGTCAAATTCATGAAGGATATCCTGTCAAAAAATGAAGACTTGGAGAATTTGAGACAGTATCCCTTACGAAGAATGCGGTGCATATATTTAAAACAAACTACCCCCAAAGTTGAAGGATCCTGGATGTTTTACAATACCTTGCAACATAGGAGTGACATATTGTGGTAAGGCACTATGTGACTTGGGTGTTAGTATCAACTTGATGCCCATGTCAATATTTAGGAAGTTGGGGATAGGTGAAGTTAGACCTACTACGGTTACACTTCAATTAGCAATCGATCCTTAGCACATCCAGACGGAAAAATTGAGGACATATTGGTACAAGTAGAAAAATTTGTCTTTCCTGCTGACTTTGTTGTTCTAGACTTTGAAGTAGACAAAGAAGTGCCAATAATCTTAGGAAGGCCTTTCCTAGCAATCGGAAGGACCCTTATTGATGTGCTGAAGGGAAAGCTTACAATGCGTGTTCAGGATGATCAGGTAACATTTAATGTTTTTAAATCTATGCGATTTCCTGACACAATTGATGATTGTTCTGCAGTGTCCGATTTAGAAGATTTAATTGTGTAAAAGGAACCCAACTATGTTGAGGACCCATTGGAACAAATTTTAACATCAGACCCTCCAAATGATGAAAATGAGGATGAATACTTAGCTTTGCTAGAAGCTAATCAAAGGGATTTAATCTGCAATCCCGTTTTAAATCTTTGAAGTTAGAGAATAAGGATTATGCCCAACCAAAAGCGTCAATTGAGGAGCCACCTAAATTAGAACTCAAGGTACTTACCTCACATTTAAAATATGTCTATTTAGGTAACACTTCTACTTTGCCTGTGATTGTTTCAGCAGAATTAACTATTGAGCAAGAAGGGAAACTCTGTAACAGCGCAATTTTGGGCCTAGTCGAAATAGTGGTTTCGAGACCACAAATTCAGAGTCAAAGAAATTATTTTGGAATTATTTTATATATTATGACATAATTATACAAGTGCATGAAAATTTCAGTGGATTAATTTTAGCGATTACATGCTTAATTGTGAAAAAGGACTAAATTGCATAAAGTGAAAAAGTCCTATTTTGATAGCTAAAGGTGTCAAATAGCTAGAGAACCAAAATTGAGGGTCTTTAAAGGGAAAATAGACCCTTAAAATAGTGGTGGTTGTCCATAGGGACAAAAGGGATGAGAAAGTCAAAGTTAGATGGCCTAAATTGATTAAAATAAAACCTAAGAAAAAGGCTATCATCTTTTTGTTTTGCTCCTTCTTCTCCACCGATTTTCCTGCAAGAAAATGGCCATGGAAGCTTGAAAATTTTTAGCAACTTAAAGCCTTTGCAAGTAAGAGACTTTGAGGGCTTTTTTTGAATATTTTTGTACTTTTGAGATCCTTGTAGCATGAGCTTTCTAACGAAGGGGCTATTTTAAAAAATGATTGAAAGTCTAGGGTTTTACCATGAGAGTGTTCATTTTGTTTTCTGAAATTTTATCGAAGAAAATGAATCATGATTGTGAAATAAGCAACTTTTGTAAATGGACTTCTCATGAAAAACCCTAATAGGACAATTTTGTAAAGTTAGAAAAATAGATAGTAATGTTGCGAAATATTGGAAATTTGGGGTTGTTATAAGAGAGATAAATAGTCGGTTAGGCTTGGCTAATAAGGAAATTCGATAAAAATCAATTTTAAAACCTAGGGGTAAAATGGTTATTTTGCCCAATTATGAATTCGAGTCCCTAGATTAATATGCTGATGAAATGAATGAATTTCTATCATTTTAGATCAAGAAGTACAAAATCCAGGCCTAGACCGGGGAAAAGCAAAGCAAGTGGACTAAGCCGAACTAGTCGCCTACATTTTGTATACCGAGGTAAGCTGTATGTAAATAATATAACTACATTGTTATTATATATGTTTGAATTGATATAGCATAAATTTCTTGTTTGTATAAATGATTATGTATGATGAATATTGAGATAGTAGAAATCCTGTTTGAACCTTAGGGAATAAATCGGATATTCATGCCATGAAATTTGGGTTATTTGTATGCTAGTGTAAGACATGTCTGGGACATGCATCGGCCACATTATGAAAGCCAATGTAAGACCATGTCTGGGACATGGCATTAGTATTGAGACGAGAGCTAGTGTAAGACATGTCTGGGACATGCATCAGCTACGAGATGTGTCAGTGTAAGACCATGTCTAGGACATGGCATCGGGACTTATAGAGGTGTCAATGTAAGACCATGTCTGGGACATGGCATCGGCACGGATATGTGAGAGCTAGTGTAAGACCATGTCAGGGACATGGCGTCGGCCTCGATTTCGACAGTCAGTGTAAGACCATGTCTAGAACATGGCATCGACTTGATGGATGAGCCAGTGTAAGACCATGTCTGGGACATGGCATCGGCATTACACCCTATGTTTGAGGCTTAGTGAATATCTGATAGCATTCCAAATGGTTCAACAGTGAGAGTTACAGTTTAAGTTAAATGAGAAAAGTATAATCATGTTGTGAGTGGTACAGGAACCTATTTGAAATGTATGAGATGTGAGCTCAATATATGCTATGTGAATTGTATTGGATAGTGATGAGTAAGTTGTGCTTATGCCTACTTTTGTACTATGATCATGATGATGAATGGTAAAGTTGTTGTTATATTTATTTGCATGCAACTTACTAAGCTTTATGCTTAGTCCTTCTCCTTTCCATTTTCTTATAGTGCTGCTTAATTAGCTCGAGGATCATCGGACGTCGGAGGCATCGATCATACTATTAACCGAAGCACTTGGTATAGTTGGTTTTATTATTTTGAGCATGGCATGTATAGGGCTTAGACTTTTGAGTTTTGCGTCAATGTTAATTTAGCCAAAGTGTTGGCTTAGGATAAATCCCTTTTTTTTGTATAAAGCCTTGGATAATGGCTAATATTCATTATTGATATGTGCAAAAGATGATATTTTCATGAATGAGATAATGCCTTGTGTGGCTGATTAGACCTTATATTGTTGTGTGAATTTATTTTGTTAGATGTTATATAGGTTAGTGCAAGTAAGGGTGGCAAAAAGGCTTGGTAAATAGCCTTATTTTGTCCACACGGGTAGACACAAGGGAATGTGTCTAGGTCGTGTGACACACGGCTAGCCCCATGGGCATGTTGTTCAGCTGTGTGTCCTCAGCACATTAAATTTTGCAAGTCAGTATGCATGGTAGTAAACACACGGGCAGAGACATGGTCGTGTGTCTCAGCCATGTGAAGGCCACGGGCTAGCACACGGGTGTGTGCCTTGGCCGTGTGACCTTTAAGGATTGCTAACGTCAGAAACAACATGCCAAGGTTTTTGAACACGGGCTGAGACACGGGCGTGTTGAGGCCGTGTGAGGGACATGGGCCATGGACACGAGCTTGTGCCAGACTGTGTGAAAACCTCTGTAGGTTCGAATTGAAAAATAAATCTAAACGGGTAAGCAATAAGGGCATGTCCCTAGGTGCTTTGGCCGTGTGCACCACATAGGCCATCAGCACGACCATGTTCAAGTGCCACACGGGCGTGTCGCCCATCCATACGAGCGTGTGCCCTATTTTAAAGGTTATTTTTGTAGTGTTGGTTAAAGGACCCGAGTTGCTCCCGAGTGGTTTCCAAGAGATGTTTTGGGCCTAATAGGCCCATGATAAGAAGTTTTAGACAAAGTTTGAAAAAGTTTAAAATTTTAACGGGCTCGTATGATCCGACTTGTATATGTGTATGTGATTTGTGAACGATAATGCCTCGTACCTAGAATCGGAGTCGAACTCAGTTAGGGGTGTTACAAACTTATCCTAGTATTGAAACAATTCAAGAAGACTATCGGATGGACCATAGCCGATATTCACGGTATTAGTCCGTCTGTATGCATTAACAAGATTATCTTGGAAGATGGTGAAAAAGGGTTGATTGATGGACAACGAAGATTGAACCCCATCATGAAGAACATGGTGAAAAAGGAAATCATCAAGTGGTTAGATGCAGGTATAATTTACCCTATCTCAGACAGTTCATGGGTAAGTCCGGTCCAGTGCGTACCAAAGAAAGGAGGTATTACGATCGTTAAGAACGAGAATAACGAATTGATACTGACTAGAACGATTACAGGATAGAGAACATGCATCGATTATCGGAAGCTAAACAAGGCGACTAATAATGTAATGTCCCTAACCCGTATTCGTCGCTAGAATAGGGTTATGAGGCATTACCGATAAACCACAACATAGATCATAAATTTGTGCAATCATAATTAAAATCCATTCATCTCAATCACTTTGTCCCTTATAAAGTCTTACGAGACCTTAAAATATGCTTAGAAGTGGTTTGGGACTAAACTGATAATATTTGCAAACTTTGGGAGACTTAGAAAATTTTCAAACAATTAAGGGTCACACGCCAGTGTGAATAGGCCGTGTACCTCACACGGTTACCAGACACGCCCGTGTCACAAGCCGTGTGAAAACAAGGCATACTTACTGACTTGTACCACACAGACGAGGACACGCCCATGTACCAGGCCATATGAAATCTAGAGGGATTACTGACTTAGCCATACGGCTGACCATACGCCCGTGTACCAGCCTGTGTGCCACACACGACCAGTAAACACGCCCGTGGTCTAGACCGTGTCAAACCTATAGGGTATACTAACTTAAATTCGAAGGGTACCCCAAGGGACACACGACCGTGTAGCATGACCGTGTGTCGCACATGGCTGAGACACATGTCCGTGTCTCTGCCCGTGTGGAAAAAAATAGGCCATTTATAAAGCCAATTTGCCACCCTTTTCTCATGCACACATAGCAGCCAATTTGGTACCATTTCCATACACATTTTAGCAACCAAAACATGCTATTTCATACACCTAACATGCCATCTATCCACAACCATTTCAATTACTTAATTCTATATTCAAAAACTTATGGGGTCTCGAAACCACTATTCTGGTTAACCCTAAAAATGGGTTGTTATAAATAAAGATCACTTTCCTTTGCCGTTTTGGGACCAGATGCTGGATAGACTTATGGGGTGAGATTATTACTATTTCTTTGATGGATACTCGGGGTATAACCAGATTACAGTAGCACCAGAAGATGAACACAAGACAACATTCACCTGCCTGTACGGTACATTTAAATTTAGACACATGCCATTTGGTTTATGTAATGCACTTGCTTTATTTCAAAGATGTATGATGTCTATTTTTATTGACATGGTTGAAAAATACTTGGAAGTCTTTATGGATGATTTTTCAGTAATTGGAGATACAAAACCTGAAAGGGTCCACATTTAAAACTTTTCAATCACATGCAAATTGTCCCTTATAAGGGTCTACAAAACCCGAAACATACATTGGAACCGGTTCAAGACTAAACCAAGAACTTTCAGAACCTTTTTAACACTTAGAAAATTTTCTTGGTTTGGAAAGTCACACGCTCATATGGGTAGGTTGTGTGGTCACACACACCCGTGTGACATGGGACACGCCCGTGTCCTCAGACCGTGTAACTCTCTGACTATGACGTCATCAAGCAAAAAAAGTCACACGACCAAGTCACACGCCTGTGTGCTAACGCCGTGTGGAAAGTTAAATTCCAAAAATTAAGTGCAGACTTCACACGCACATGTCTTATAACCATGTCCTTCACACAGCTGAGACACACGGCCATGTCTTTGCCCGTGTGTTTATTATTGGGCATTCTGTTTTGCATGATTAAGGTGCAGGGGACACATGGCCAGATCACATGCCCATGGGGCAGACCGTGTGTTACACATGGCCTAGACACATGCCCATGTGTCTAACCGTGTGGAGAATTTCTAGGCTATTTTCCAAGCCATTTTCCACCCTTAAGCACTCACAAACTTAGATCCACTCCATGAAATGCAATATGACACATGGTTAAATTATGACTTGACAATGTCAACATGTCACCTATCCAAATCATTATACTTTCATATGGCATCCCACACCAATTTCATATTTGACTATTATCATTACTAACCTATTTTCAAGTTATACATTTGTACCACATTTATCGTCAAAGACATTAATCATATTTCATACACCCAACTTACATGCCATCCATCACACTTATTAACCATAAACAACTATAACCACATTAAAGCGTAAGCACATTTGCATACATGCATCAATAAGTAGGGTTACAACCCAAATAATCAATATGAGCACCTCTTATGGCCATATATAAAATAATCATAATAACATCATGATCCAACACATTGGCTAATCAATATGACACATGACAAAAAAGCCAAGTCCCTATACATGCCATATCCAAAATGATAAAGTTAACTATACCCAAATATTCAATTGATAGTGTGATCGAGTCTCCGACGTTCTCCGATCTCCGAGCTATCTTGGCAAAACTATAAGAGATGGAAAAGAAAGGGGGTAAGCATAGAGCTTAGTAAGTTCACATGAAAATAAAAGGCAACTTAAACAACCTTAAATCATGCATTTAACATAATGAACATAATCTTGCATTTTTTCAATTCTCGTAAACTTATTCCTTATATATATATATATATAAATACATGTTCTTACCACGAACTCATCATATTTCATGTCATTCAAGTGAGTTCGATGTACATACATGTGCCCACTTGCACATTATAACTTACTCTCATGTCTTGATGCAATCATTACGATTACTCATAGAACTTCTTTAAAATACCCGTTGAACACTCAGAATACTATCAGATACATTGGAAGTTTACACCTAAGTGCCTTATATGTAGCCAATTCTACTTCATATCTTAGATCACATGTTGTTTGTTTACGAGCTTCTCATGGGTCTGCTTATGCAGGCTGTCAAGTATCCACAACACATGTTGGACTTCCTCGCCATCAATAAAATATACGAGACCAGTACCCGAATGCCAAAACATGGGTCACATATATCACGAACTTAGACCACAACTCAATGAGTTCGGATGTCACATATATCATGAATTCAGACCACAACTCAATGAGTTCAAATTACATAATTCCTAGTGACATGTCTTTTGTATCCTAACCATTCCTAAGGTTCAAATGGGATTCTTCAATACCACATTTCTATTAAGCTTGCTCGTAATGTCGATTCCAATATTCATGGCAAGAATCACATACCCATGAAATAATCAAAGTATATTTCATGATAAAATTTAGGCAATAAACACATAATACAACAACATATCAATTATGTAAGTATTTATCATACATGCAATATTAAAGCATTCAAAGTATGGTACATGTTGCATTATTTGCAAATGAACTTACCTCGGTACAAAAATGATAGAAACGAGTTTAATCCTTAAAAACCTTATTTTCCCCCAATCAAGACCCGAATCACGTTTTTATCAAATTCAAGTTGTTCAATACATACATGGCTCATATCAACCCATAACACATACTTTGGAAAATTTCCTTTTTACCCCTAACTTTTTGCTAATTTACACTTTAGTCCCTAGGCCTGTAAGGTGAAATGCACGCAATTTCTTGGTTACCCAAGCCTAGCCGAATCGTATTCTATCTCATATCATCCCATATTTTCCTTTATTTCAGATTTCTACTACTCATTTTTATGCATTTTACAAACAAGCCCTTTTTAGGTGTTTTCACTAAAAATCACTTAGTAAAAGATGCTTTCACACATGAAACATTCATATTCCTCCATTAAACATCAAAATACAATCATGTTACACATGGGTCAAATTTCATGCATGAATCCTAGCTCAAAATAATGGTAGAAATAGCTAGATCGGTTGATGACAACTTCAAAAATGTAAAGAACATTAAAAACGGGGCTAGGGAGCACTTACAATCAAGCTTGAAAAGATGAAAAAACCCTAGCTATGGTGACCCTTGGAATTTTGGCACAAGTAAGAAGAAGATGGACAAATTTTGCTTTCTTTTCCCCTTTTTATTCTTTTATTTACCAAAAGACAAAAATGCCCTTGAGGCATTTCTTTCAAATTTTTTCCTATTCATGTCCATTTTTGTCCAAAATTTTAGAACTTGGTAAAATTTCCATTCATGGACTTCTAATTAATAATCCAATGAAATTTCATGCTTAAAGCTTCTAGAACATAAGTTTTACAACTTATTCAATTTGGTCCCTAAAGTCAAATTGGACATCTTAGGCCTAGAATTTCTTCATGAAAATTTTACACAAACATACAATCATGTCATGGACCATCAAATAATCATAAACTAATTATTTCTATTTCAGATTTGTGGTCTCAAAATCACTGTTCTGACTAGACCTTAATTTGGGATGTTACAGTTTATGTTATTGAGAAACTCCTACCTCCAACATCTATAAAGAGTGTTAGGAGCTTTTTGGGCTAGGCTGATTTCTATCAAAGATTTATCAAGGACTTCTCCAAAATTGCTAAACCTTTATGCAAATTATTGGAGAAAAACACAACGTTCAAATTTGATGTGGAGTGCTTAAGAGCTTTCAAAGATTTGAAGAGTCGGTTAGTTTCGGCACCCATAATTGTCACACCAGATTGGGATTTTCCATTTGAATTGATGTGTGATGCAAGTGACTTTGCAGTAGGAGCTATCATGGCCCAAGGAAGGAACAAAGCTTTACATCCCATCTACTACGTAAGTCAAACTCTGACAATAGCTCAACTGAATTATATGGTAACAGAGAAAAAGTTACTTGCTATTGTGTTTATTTTTGACAAGTTTCGATCTTATCTTATGGGTACCAAGGTAACTATCTATAAGGACCACTTGGCAATTAAGTATTTACTTTTCAAGAAAGACGCTAAGCTGAGACTGATTCGATAGGTACTTCTACTTCAAGAGTTCAATCTAGAAATTCAAGATTGAAAGGGAGTAGAAAACCAAGTAGCAGACCACTTCTCCAGATTGGAGCTGCAATAAGGGAATTCTCCTCTTATACCAATTCAGGAGACATTTCTAGATGAACACACACTGAAGGTAAATCATGTCGATAATACCCCTTGGTTTGCTGATATTGCTAACTATTTAGCCTATGGCTTGATGCCGATCGATAAGATATATCATCAAAAGAAAAAGTTTCTTCACAATGTGAAGTACTATTTCTAGGAAGAGCCATATTTGTTTAAAAAGTTTGCAGATCAAATGATCAAGAAATGCGTGGCAAAAGATGAAGTTCATAAGATCCTATACCATTCTCACTCAGCTTCGAGTGGGGGACACTTCGGAGGTACACGTACTGCGGCCAAAGTATTACAAGCCGGATTTTTTTGGCCAACACTATTCAAAGACGCATATGCTTTCATAAAGAGTTATAATCGATGTCAAAGGGTTGGAAATGTTACCAACAGAAATGAGATGCCTCGAACAAACATCATTGATGTGGAATTGTTTGATGTTTAGGGTATTGACTTTCTCGGTCCTTTTCCTCTGTCTTTTGGTCACAAGTACATATTGGTAGCAGTAGATTATGTGTCTAAATGGGTTGAAGCCGAGGCATATTCGACGAACGATGCTAAGGTTGTGATGAAGTTTTTATAGAAGCATATGTTCACAAGGTTCGGAACCCCAAGAGTCATCATCAGTGATAAAGGGTCCCATTTTGTGAACAAGTGGTTGAATTGGTTACTCAACAAACATGGAGTGAAGCAGAAGGTTGCCACAGCTTACCATCCGTAGACGAATGGGCAAGCTTAACTGGAAAATAAAGAAATCAAAGGTATACTTGAAAAGGTAGTTTGCCCGAACCAACGAGATTGGTCCAAAAGACTGCATAATGCTTTATGGGCTTACAAGACAGCATACAAGACACCTTTAGGGATGTCACCCTATAGGTTGGTTTTTGGGAAAGCCTGTCATCTGCCCTTGGAGTTAAAACACAAAGCTTACTGGGCTCTTCAACAACTCAACTTGGATCTTAAGCTTGCTAAAGAGAAACGAATGCTCCAACTCAACGAATTAGAAGAATTCCAGATGTTCTCATACGAGAATGGCAAATTACTCAAGGAAGGACTTAAGAAATAGCATGACAAGCACATGCAAGTTCGAGAATTTGAAGCAGGTCAGCAAGTCTTGTTATTTAATTCCATATTAAGGTTCTTTCCAGGTAAGTTAAAGTCACATTGGTCCGGTCCATTTAAAATTCACCGAGTTTATCCATATGGAGTTGTTGAACTTCAAAGTAAGGGAGGTAATTTCAGAGTCAATGCTCAACACTTGAAACATTACTAGGGGGATAAAATTGAACGGGATCAAATCACATTCATTTTATCATATACTTAAATTTTCTTATTTTTTGATTTAAATAAATAATTTAGGGTATATTTTCAGGATTAGTATGTTTAAATTAATTCTGTCGAGGAAATTAGAACTTAAGCGGGACCGCTTGTGACCCCTCCAATCTTTACTGGGAATTGATTTTAACATAATCTTCCAAGGAATTATTCCCTAAATGACGAAATAAATTTTTAGTTTTTCAAATAAAAGGGTCAATTTTGATCCAAGTTCTAAATTGTAACTCAATATCAAATTTTCTTTAAGTCTAGGTACTTAATTGAATTATTTTCAAAATTCGATTTCTCTTTTTTGTAAATATTAAAAATTAGATGCCTCTTTTTGTAAATATTTTCAAGGCATCTAGAATAAATTTTTTAAATTTAATAAAAAAATGACAAATAAATGTTTTTAATTTAATAAAAAAAAGATGACAATCATTCATATATAATTATATCCATTATAATATATATTAATTATTATCAACTTTGCATAAAATTAGGATTAGTTTTAATTTAATCATATTTTATTTAATAAGTTTTTTATCTTTAATAAATTAATAACAAATAATAATTTAATATGTCTTATATTAATTATTAAATGTTATTAACTTTATATAGGATTAGAACTTAGAATAATTTAATTATTAAATTGTTCTAAGAATTCTACTTCAATTCCTACTCCCCTCATTATAAATACCACCAACATTCTCCATTATTCATCAATCAAACCTACCATCTAAAACCCACCACATCACCTAATGTTGCAACTCCCCAATAGCAACACTGCCGATAACACCAATCGGCCAACACGCACCTAGCAACCCACACACACAGGCGCGCCAGCAGCCGCTCCTTATCGCTGCACCTACCACCCGTGTACCAACAGCTCACCAGCCCTGCTCCCACGTTGCTACCTACTCTCACGCCCATCCGAACAGCACATCAGCCCTACTACTCACACCAACATCCTTAGCCGACAACCTTCCAACCTATCCTAAACTTGACCTCTTTTGATCTTTAATTATATTTTTTAGGAGTTCTTAATTTTTATAAAAAGGGTGGTAAGACAAATTTTTTTCCTAAATTTTAATTATTTAATTTTTCAATTTATTGAATTATTAATAGTTTATACTAATTAAATTTTTGAGAAAATAATTGTTTTCCATCTCATGTTCAGGTTAATCATACCTCGCCAGAGAACTCGAGCCACTTCCCAAATTGATGAATCACAAAACAAATTCCATTGTGAAGAAGCCAAAGTGAGATACGAGAGTATTTTCAAAAATCAACAGATGCATCTAGAAAAAGGCTTTACACTAAAAGAAAGCCATTACATTGATTTCATGGCGCTCATTCGTCAGGTTGCTGAAACTCTCAATTAGGAGTTGTTTTGTGAGAAAAGACCTAGTGTGGATTAGGATTTAGTTTGCGAATTTCATACGAATTTAATCTCAAGCGAATTGACGGAAGTTCCTGTTCGCGAAATCAAGCAATATTAAGCCTGAAAACCTATAAGAAATTCTTGAGGAATTTACAGTTCCAAATTCAAGTGAACTATGTCAAAGCAAGGAACTCACACTTTTTGAAGAGAATATTTGACACCACTTGCGAAGGTATGGCTCTATTTCATTCAATTCAGCCTTATGCCTATTTCATATGGGACTACAATTTCATTAGAGCGAATGGTCTTATTACACTCGATTTTAACTGGAAAGACCATTGATGTGGGAAAAATCATCTTAAGAGAAATGCGGAATTGTGCTACTAGATGTTTTGACCCAGCTTACTTCCCTTTTACGATAACAACTTTGTGCTTGAGAGCTAAAATTCTGGCAAACGTAAAGAAGACAGGTTATAACCAGGGCACAATCACATATTAGGACCTCTACCGAATAGATAGAGACTCTATTCTACAATAACGAGTTGAAGAAAGTGAGGATCCTGACGAAGAAGAAGAAGATCCCACAGAGATCGAACCGATGCAATCAGATAAGGCAGAACCAGTGGAACTAGAAGCTGAACCTGATGTCGCAACTTCAATGTTTAGATCTCCATTGCCTCGCCCAGATCTTTGAAATGAGCTGTCAAAGTTGATAGACATAATGCAACATATGCAGTGGCAGCAACAAGCTTACTGGAGATATTCAAAAATAAGGGGTGACTCAATAAGAAGAGCTTTTTCGAAAATATACAATAACCCATTTATTTTTGTGCCTGAGTTTCTAGATTTCATATTCGATCCATGGAGTCCACTATTGAAGAAGGAGCGAGGCGATTCATAAAAAAAAACATGATGGAACAGAAGATGAGTCGAATTTGAAAGGATCTGCAAATAAATAAATAGGGGGATCTTTACTTTATTTTATTTTTGTTCTTAGGTTATTTTAGGATTAAGTCTAACTAGGAATTTTTATTTTTGCATAATAAAACAATAGGTGGAAATCATTAATAAAAATGAACAAGTCAAAAAGTATAAAGTGTGGCAATAGATATATACATATCTAGGATTAGATTTAGAGAGAGCTTGGTACTTAAGCAGTCAAATTGACTCACCTTCTCTTTTCTAGACTCCTACCTAGTATCTATTCACTTTTAACAATGAAGACATTGTTCATATTAAGTAGGGGATCGAGAAATTGAAATTATTTCCACTCAGAATAAATTTTTCAATTATGATTAGGATATATTTTGTTCAATAATTTGAAATTTTGTTAAGAATGCTAAACTTCAGTATAAATAAAGTTCGATTATTTCAATAAGTTGTTATGTTAGCTTAATAATGACATAAATGTATTTTTAATAAAGCATGCAAATCGTACTATAAAACTTTTAGTTCCTTAGGAAAGATAGGTATGCATGAAAGTTTAAATCTCTAGAATTGACTTAGTAGTTTCTTGAGGCGAAATCCTAGGAAGTATAGGAAGTTGAAAATAATTTAGACAACTTTGTTTGGACTGTTTGAGCCTTTCAAGCCAACCTTGATGAAATTTTATCCTTTGAAACCCAACTTTGAGATTATATGGCCTAATTTTATTTGAACCCTTGCAATATTTAGCCATCACTTTTATCTTAATTTTCTTGAAATTGTCCCAAACACTAGACTCAATACTATTTAGAAATGCTTTGAAAATAAGTTTGGGAAGTTAAAAAGAAGTATCAAATACTAAAAAAAATTGTACTACATACAGTAAAATGCTTGAAAAAAAAAGAAAAAGAACATAAAAAAAGAGCATATGTACTTGAAAGAAAATAGATGTACAAAAGAGCATGTGAAAGCAAAGTAAGTTGGTATATTGAAGGTAAATATTTGAAAGGTCCGATTGAAGCTGAGTCTAGGGTTTTTCTTAGCCAAAATTTATCTATCTTTTGCCTACCCCTAGCCTAGCCACGTTACAACTTATTTAAAGACCTATTATTCAAGTTTCTATGCTATCTACATTAGTGGAGAGAAATTGATATGTTCAACATATGAAGGCATAAGTTAAACTTAATGATTGCAGCTTAATCTTGAATAAGGGAATAAAATCAAATTGGTAGGGATTTAACATGTCTTTATTAGGAAGAATTTAGTATATTTTTGCTATCATAATAATGATTGAGATTAATTTGAATGATATGTATACATAATTAGCATAAATATCAAATTTCTTGTTTTTGAGCATAAGTATACCAAATTCATAATTTTGGGAAGAATGTTGTTCTGAAGGAATTTTTCAAAGGTGTTTCCAAGAAATTATTTTCAATTTGTGTATTACTCGGGATGAGCAATGAATTAAGTTTGCGGGTGTGAAAACACGAAAATATACACACTTTTTCATGCCCTTTTTAACTCAAATTCATGCAGTTTCGATAAAATTATTGTCGAAAAATATATAATTATTATAAGATAATTATTTTGGACTTAAATTATTAACATAATGAATTTTAAATAATTTTTATAATAAATCTTGATTAATTTTGATCATTTTCGACAGATCTGCTGTAACACCCTGAAAATTTTTACAGTAAGATATTATCCTTAATATAGTAAAATAAGGAAATAAAGTGACAACAAGAGGAAAAATTGAGTTATGTCACTGGGAAGTATATTATGATATACTGATTTAAGAAAGGACTAAATTGTAAAAGTGAGAAAAGTTTTGTGGCCCAAGAGTAAATACTCAAAATTTGAAGGATTAAAATGTAAATATGAAAAGTTGAAGGACTAATAGTGCAAATATTTTAAGGGTGGAATGATCTAGAAACCAAGGAAAATTGATGAATTAGGATCAAATTGAATAGGTGAAGAATTATGAGGGACTAAATTGTAATTTTACCAAATTAAGTGATGACTCAAGAATGAAATTTTAAAAGATCACTAAGGGCAAAATGGTCAATTGGAAGAGAGAAATCTAGGGACAATGATGATGTTGGAGATATTTTAGATAAATTAAATAAATAAGTATTAGTTTATTAATACTTTAAATTAATTTTTAAATGATATTTTATTATTTTATTATTATTTTATTTAGGATATATAAAGAAAGAAAGATGAAGAATCATCATCTTTTCTTTCCCATGCAAGCCAACGTGAGAGAGAGGAAGAAGAAAGGAAATTTTCTTTTTTTACAATTTGGTCCTTCCACCAAAAATTCACCATTTTCACCTAGAAATCAAAAGAATTTCCATAGCTACTAAGAGAGAAAAATGTTAAGGAGATCATGAGGAGTTAGAATATCAAGTTGGATTCAAGAAATAGAAGCTGGAGGAAAGAGAAAATCAAGTTAAAGATTAGTATCAATAGAACAAGGTAAGTACATCAAGATTTCAATATGTTTTTAAGTTTATTATTATTGACAAAGCATGGAAATAATGTAATAGTAGAGTTTTCTTACATAAGGTCCTATATTCTTGATATGTTAGTGAAGAGGAAATAAGAGAAAGTGATGAGAAATGGTGTAAAAAAGAAAATAAGGGTGTTATAACATGATAATTAATATCTTGCACTAAAACAATTTTGGACAGCAACAGTAGTCTAATTTTGAAAAATCATCAAAAATTGTAGAAATCTAATTATAGGATGAATAAAATATTAAATTAAAGCTTATTAACTTTAGTTTCTTATAGAAGAAATTATGTAAGAAATGGAATTGTAAATCATGAGATATGATGAATTTTGTAAGACAAGGACAGAATGATTTCGGGTTCCCCTATTCTGACTTTGTAAAATCATAAAACATTGGATAAAAATAATTATGGGCTTAAATTTATATATTTAGAATCTTGAATGAGTCTATTTTCAAGAGAAACAAATGGGAATGTCATTCAAATTCTGTATGAGGATATAATTAATTTTTAGTGAAGAAGGGTCACAATTGTCAGACAGCAAAATAAGGGTGACTTTAAAGAATAAACTGTACTTATTAGCTATACCAAAAATTCTGAAAATTTTATGGAAAGAAGATATATGAGTCTAGTTTCAGGGAAAATTATCAGATCTTAATTTGGAGTTCTATATCTCCAGATATAAATAATTTAGTGATTATGATGCAGATAGACAGCTTGAATATTCATAAAAGTAAATAATAAAAATTATAGATAATGTTACTTACAAGTGTGTATATACATTAAGGATGTGGAATGGAGAGGAGGAGGAGGAAAAATATGTATGAATATTCATCTAGCATGGCTAATTTGCATATTTTAGGCTCAGAGACTAAATTGAATAAAAGTAAAACTTTATGGGCAATTTTGTAAAAATGTCAGAAATGACCAAATTGCATGAAATGGATTGTTTTATTATTTAAATTATAAAATTGAATGAAATTATTAATTTAGTTCAAGATCTGGGGAAAACATGTTTTAGGGATTAAATTGAAAATAGTTGAAATTATGGAAAATTCTGATATTTTATAGAATTCATGGACTGTTATCAATATCTATGGGAATAATAGCTAGAAATAATGATTAAATTGCAAGAATTTTATTTTCCTGACCCTAAGGATGAAATCGTCATTAATTAAAAGTTTAGGGGCAAAATGGTAATTTTGCCTAGAGCATTAATTAAATGCATTAGAATATGAAATGAATGAAAATGATGATCAAATTTATTTATAAAGATTCGGATGACTCAAATACGAGACTTGATCATGGAAAAGAAAAGATATCGGATTAATGAAATTATAAAAACAAACAAGCAATGAGGTAAGTTTGTATAACTTGAATTGTATTTTTAAATACTTGAAATATGTGGTTATGTGATGAAAATATGATTTGAATGTTCAATTCATGATAATTGATGAAATATTGATAATACTCGATATAAATTGAAAATAAATCCCGGTTGAATGGAATGGAATTTGATGGATCATTGGAAAAGGAATTGACAGTTAAAAGGATCTAGCCCGGACGGGTGATCCTATTCTGGTATAGCCCTCCCGAAGAATATGTGTAAAATGGATTTAACACGGATGGGTAATCCTGACAATACTCTATGAGTTTATATTACAGGGGATTTAGCTTGGACTGGTAATCCCGCTGTAAGGATGAGGCTCGCGAGAGTGTGCTTTCTGAAATGAAATGTGTAACACCATGGTTGAAAGATACCATGGCAACATGATATGAAATGTGTAAGACCATGGTTGAAAGACACCATGGCAACATGATATAAAATGTGTAAGACCATGGTTGAAAGATACCATGGCAACATGATATGAAATGTGTAAGACCATGGTTGAAAGATACCATGGCAACAAGATATCAAATGTGTAAGACCATGGTTGAAAGATACCATGGCAACATGATATCAAATGTGTAAGACCATGGTTGAAATACACCATGGCAACATGATATGAAATGTGTAAGACCATGGTTGAAAGACACCATGGCAACATGATATGAAATGTGTAAGACCATGGCTGAAAGAGACCATGGCAACATGATATGAAATGTGTAAGACCATGGTTGAAAGATACCATGGCAACAGGATATAAAATGTGTAAGACCATGGTTGAAAGATACCATGGCAACATGATATGAAATGTGTAAGACCATGGTTGAAAGATGCCATGGCAACAGGATATAAAATGTGTAAGACCATGATTGAAAGATACCATGGCAACATGACGAGAATGAATAAGACCATGGTTGAAAGATACCATGGCAATGTAACATGAAATGAACAAGACCATGGTTGAAAGATACCATGGCAATGTAACATGAAATGAACAAGACCATGGTTGAAAGATACCATGGCAACCTAACAGAAAATGAGTAAGACCATAGTTAAAAGACACTATGGCATCATGTCAAAGATTAATAAGACCGTGGATGGGAGACGCGATGACATCTATTGAACAATCGATATTCAGGTAATATGTATCAGATGACGAATGATTATATGAAATGGTTGTGTGAAATGTTTACAAGAACTGGTCATATGGAAATGTATGTACAAAATAGTTGTATGAAATAATTATGAAGATAGATAAACGAAATAAGAATAAGTACATGGAATATAATTTATGTTAAGTTTGATATAAACTTTACCGGAATAAATATACATAAAATAAATGAAAATGATGGAGCATGAAATATTGATATAATGAAATGATTGATATATACTTATGAAGAAACGGTAAGAGAATGATATGTTTCATGACATGTACATATATGATTATCTTTGATATGTTGATACAAGGAAATTATGTAAGTAAAGACAATTATTAAACTCAAGCGTGACATGTCGAGAAAATAAGTATATCAATGTTGAATTTATATGAAATATGTGCAAGTATACTAACAATGATGTTGTTTGACGCTTAGACAAGTGTCAAGCTATTGATTGAATGGTAACATGTTTAATTATAAGAAGCATTGAAATGGTAACATGTATGTTTGGGGCTTCAAGGGCCCAATAGAGGGACGTTATGATTATTTTCAAAATATGAATAATAAATGCCTCAGAATTATCTGAAAATGTTCAATAAAATCTGATAATGCCTCGTACCTATTCCGGCAATGGATACGGGTAAGGGGTGTTACATTTGCACAAAGGGCAAAAATTGGCTTGGCAGACACTACTAGAAGTGCAAAATCGAGAAGTGATTTTTGAAGCATCGAGACGAATGTATTTTTCAACTAAAGATGGTCCAAATTATGTGTATTAATTCATAATATATAATTTTAATTTTAAATCCAATTTAATTTGGGTTAAATAAATTATTTTTAATTAAATTATGAAAAGTGGCCCAGTTGAGTTGAATTGAGAGAACCGAACCGATCAAGCATTGGGTAGCCCAAAACTATCTAGCATGCTAACCCAATCAGCTTGCTTGGCTGATTAATTGGCTTGCAAAAAGGCCTTTAAAGACTTCGTCAAACTGCAAACAAACCCCTCCACTGTTCGTGCCTTTCTGAATTTGCCCCAGCCTTAATATAGCAAGTTTGAAAACTTCAAACTTGCCACATGTGTGGCTGACCATGGGAGTGCTCTTTGGCTTCTGATTTTGGCTATTTTTAGCAGCCCTATCACCCTATAAAAACCCCCATTGGCCGCTCATTTCAACACACCACATCTTTCTCATCTCTTCTCTTCTCTCTCAACTTTCTCTCTTTATTTCTCCATCTATTTTCCTTTGTCCTCTTGCCGATTTCACCTCTTGAAAAAGAGTCGTCCATCCATCATTTGGAGCAACATTCAAGTGTTCATAGAAGCCTTGGTTTGACAAGAACAAGTGAAGAAGGAAGAGTTGAGCAACTCAATCAAGCCACGGAGAAACACCGGATTTACTTCTTGTTCCCTATCTTTTTAAATTTAATTTGTTGTTGTTATGATGAACATGTCTATAAATATTTATGTTAATATGATTTATTTGATTAATATGGTTTAAATTTAATTCATGTTAGGTTGATTGCATTTCGTCTTCTTAATTTATTAAAATTGTGTTTGTGTCGTTATAGGCCTCGATAAGATGTTTGATCAAATAAAACCATGACAAAGTTATTCTTGCATTACAATTGTAAGGTAACTAATGAATTAATTATTTAAACGGATTGAAATTGTAATTAATTGACACGATACCTAATAAGTGCATGTTTAATCATCTAAGCTAGCTGAGGGTTAAATTAGCAACGATATCGAGCGATATTGCCTTGCATAACTTGCAAGATTATTATGATTAAATTGTTTCAAGGTAGAAATACATTATTACCTCACGTAATCTTTTATGTTCTTATGTGATTAAATTAATTGTTTGAATTGGCATAGAGATATATACAAGAGATTATTTTAATTTCATAAGTATGTATGTGCATTAACACATTTGCCTATTAAATTTTGTTTAATCGGTTGAATTGAATAGAGATATAGTCAAGAGATGATTGGATTTTTGTAGGTAAGTATGTTCATAAGTTAGCAAATTATCGAGTTGCTGTGAATTTATTCGTAACAACATAAACATGAGTTTAATAATTATAAGTTAAGAAATGTAATTAATCTAACACAATTATGTCACCTTGATTAAAATCAGCTTTTGAAATCGTGCATTAGAATTTTATTTTATTTTATTTATTTTACTTTGTTTTCTAGTTTTTAATCATTTCTAAAATCAAAATATTTTTCTTCACCAAAGTGTTTTAAATTGCATTCATAAATAATTCTTTTCATAGTCCCTGTGGGTACGATAACTCAACATTTACTTGTCACTTTCTTACTTGTTGCGATTACATACACTTGCACATTTCCATCATTCCAATAGTGCACGTATAATCGGTAAGTGATGTGTGCTTTATTTCAAATATTTTGGCCTTGTGATCTTGAAATTGTTGGATATAGTTGGCATGCCATAGGATTGTAAGTACTCACCTATATGTACAGTGATTTTGAGCATTGAGGCCTAAAGACATATTAGAGGGATAAGGGACTATGAGATAAGCTCCATTCAATGGGACATGTGAGGGGAAATAAGGACAATGTTAGCTTTATGCTTCACTTTTGAGGCATGTTTGACTCTATGAGTTTATGTGGTGTGTTGGAGATTTGTGTATTCGATCAGTGATGATAGAGCTCATTTTTATGTTTTATAGCTCAAATGCCAAATTATCTTAAATTATGAAATATGTGTGTATTGTGATATGTGTTTATATGACATGTGACCATTGTTGTAGGCTATTTTAACCCATTTACATCAAAACCCAATTTACCCTTACCTAACCCACCAAAATTAAACCCAAAATCTTAACTACCCAAAGCCCAATTTACATCAAAACCCCAATGGCCCAAACCCTAAGCCTAAATCAAAATAAAAAAACCCTAGCCCATAACCTAAACTTTTCTCAACTAAATCCTAGCCTTTGCCACCACCAACTCCACTAGCCACACTTGCTCCACCACCAACTCCACTAGCCACACTTGCTCCACCACCTACTCCACTAGCCACACTTGCTCCACCACCTACTCCATTAGCCACACTTGCTCCACCACCACTTGTACCTACAAATGAAGACATAAACAATAAAAAAATATTTTGTAAATGGCTATATAAGCCTTCTCATATTTTGTATTTAAAGGAGGAGGAAGAAGTTTTTGGGGGAGAAAGTTATTGTAAAGGATTTTTGAGAGGTTTTTTAGAGTAATCAAGAAGAAGAGTTATTGTAAAGGCTAGTTTTTGGAGATGCTAGTTTTTTTTTTTGAGATTAATCAAATATCAAAGCAAAAGAGGTTTCTTGGTCTATTCTCGTTTCAAGTTCTTTGTTTGCTTATTGTTTTCCTTTCAGTTTTATTTTGTTTCTTTTATACAAAAGTAAAAATAAAAGGAGGAAGCTTTCCCATTTTTACCAAAAAAGTTTTTTTTGAGGTCCGGCTGCCGTGTACGGTGGCACCGACGGTGGCCAGCGGCGGTCCGGTGACTGGACGGTGGCCGGCGTTGTGGCCAGAAATCACCCACTCTCTCCCTCTCTTTTTTTTTTGTTATTATTATATTTCTTAATATTATATTATGTATATATTCTTTTAATATATTAGGTATATTCTAAATTCTATATTACGTATATATTATACTATTTTATGTATATATCTTTAATACTATATTATTTATATTTTTTTTTCTACATGTTATCTTATGTATATATTTTAATTATATTATGTATGTATTTTTTTACACTATATTATGTACATATTTTTTTTTATATCTATTTTATACATATGTATATATTATATATATCTTAACATTACTAGTTATATTTTCACGATTTTATGTATATACTTCAAACACTATATATAGTATATTTCTAACACTATTACTATTTATAAATATACATACATTACGTACATACTCTTAATATCTTTATTATGTATATATTCGTTGTTTTTATTTCACATTGGATACTATTATTACGTTTAATATATCGCATGCATTGTTATTGTTTTTGTGACAGCCCTAAATTGACCCTAGTCGGGAAGTGGTTTCGGGACCACAAAACCGAGTTAAGAAAATAATTAATTGTTATATTCTATGCTTATTATGTGTGTACATGCATATGTGGAAATTTCATTCCCTAATTTTGCCAATTGTATGAGGAATTATTAATTAGGGATCAACATGAGACATGGTGAAATATGATAGGCTAATTTTAAAGGGCTTATTAGTGCATGTCAACACAAAGGTGGACTTGCATGTCAAATTTGCCCAATTCCCTTATAGTGGCCGGCCAAGATGGATTGATGATGGGCAATTTATTTGTGAATTAGATTTTATAATAGGAAATTGGGGTATTGGAGACATAAGGAATAATAGAAAGAATGGGAAGAAAACAAAGTCTTAACTTTGTTCTTCTTAGCCGAACCAAGAGGGAGAGAAGGGGGAGCAAACATTCGGCCATTGAAACCTAAGGAAGGTTAGTGAATCAAGTTAGATTTTTTTTGAAATTCTAGTTTGTTTTAGGTTACTCATCATGCTACTTACTTAGCCCATGCCAAAACTTTGAATTTGGATGGTTGAATTGAACATTCGGTTATGGTAGATAAGGAAGGAATTTGATTTTTATCTTTAAGTTTTGATGAAGAAATTGTTGATGAAAGAAGTTGATCTTGTTAAAAACTATAATTTCTAATACTCATGTGTGTAATAGCCGAACCTAGACCTTGCTTAATGCCTTGAGCAAATGCCGATTTGGTGTTTTGAAATGGATGAATTAGGTGCTTGATTTCCTAAAGGTTCGGCATAGTACATGATATTTTGTTAGTATGCTTTCGAAGAATTTGAGTAGTGTTATGTATAAGTAAGATTATTACGTACGGTCTTGGCGGTATATATGTACAATCGATCAATAGGCATTAAAAGGCTAAATGTGTGAATTTAAGGTATAAGAACCTATAGGTAATTACATAGATAATGTTGGAAATTAATGTAGTGTATTCGGCCATGTAGAGTATATCCTAGAGATATTATGTTTAATTCTCTATAATCGGCTAAATGAGTGATAATGGGTTATAATGTTGAATGGAATTATATGTATAAGTGGTTAGTAAAGTGATTAAACTACCGAATTTAATTAGTAAATGTGTTCTAAGCTTGATGAATTTTGAGATGCGATTGGGAGTAAATTTGTCATGAGCATACTTTGTTAATAATAAATATGATAAATGTATATATATATAGCTGAATGTGATATGTGTGAATTATATGTTAAATCAAGGCTTGGTAAGCTAGCTATTAAGGTGAAATGCTAATGTTAGTATTTGATTTGGTAATAATCTGTTTGGGGACAGCAGCAGTAAGGTGATTTTGGAAAATCGCCATAAATTGTAGGAGTTGAATTAGAAGCTGAGTGAATTATGTCATTAAAGCTTGAAGAGTCTATTTTCTTACAAAAGAAACTATAAAAACAAAAGAGTTACCGATCTTGAGATATTTGAAGTATTGTGGGGCTGAGTCATAATGACTGCTGGATTCCCTGTTCTGTTTTTAGAAAATCATTATAAATTGTACAAAAATGATTATAAGATAAAATTTATATGCTTAGACTTCTTAATGAGTCTAGTTTCTAATGAGATCAAATACAACACATTTTGAATTCTGTAGAGTGAGAAATTGGATTCGTAGTGAAGAGTGGTCAGAATAGTCAAACAGTGAACAGGGGAAACTTTAAGAAAAATCTGGTATTGATTGGCCAAGCCTAAAATTCTGAAAATTTTATGGATGGAAGATATACGAGTCTATATTCAGGGAAAATTAACGGCAAGTGATTTGGAGTTTAGTAGCTCCAGTTATAAGTAATTTAGTAACTACTGCTCAGGAAAACAGCTCGTAGTGAATATGTGATTTTGTTGTAAACATTAATGAAAGTTTGCCGATGAATTATTTATTGATTAATATAAAGCTTGCTATAATCTATGTGTGTGAAAGTCGGATCAATATATATAATATTATTCTGAAAGTAATACTTGAATAGTCGATTAATGACTATTTTAAATTTTGTTGAACTTAAGCTCAAGAGCAAAGGGGAACTAGATTCGATAAAGGGAAGGAAAAAGTAATTGAATAGCCGTTGAAGTCGTTCGACGACATTTGAGGTAAGTCTTCGAGTAATGACCCTACTTGAATTATATTGAAATGAATAGTCATACTATGACGGATAGTCGAATGTGCTTAGAGACTATGTTATAAAGCCAATTGAAATTATGCTCTTTGTGTGCGGCTACTGAGCCGAAATTTGAAAGGTTTAATAAATGTTTTGTGTTTGAGCCTTAGTAACGAAGAAATGAAATGGATGTGTTATGATTATTGATATATGTGTGCATGAGCATTGGAATATATCCGGGCTAAGACCCGAAGGCAATTATGCGAGTTGATATATCCGGGCTAAGACCCGAAGGCAATTATGCGAGTTAATATATCCGGGCTAAGACCCGAAGGCAATTATGCGAGTTGATATATCCGGGCTAAGACCCGAAGGCAATTATGCGAGTTAATATGTCCGGGCTATGACCCGAAGGCAATTATGCGAGATGATATATCCGGGCTAAGACCCGAAGGCAATTATGCAAGTTGATATGTCCGGGTTAAGACCCGAAGGCAAAGGTGTTTGTGGTTGTATTCGGTTAAATACCGAAGAAACTTGGGTTTGAATGTGAGCGTTTTGTGCTGTAACTAATTCAATAAATATGCTCGACCAACCCGAACGATAAGGTGTGTTGCATGTGCATTGGAAAAGTCGATTCGTTTTAAATAGTATTCGTGCGATCGGCTAACGAATTTTCGGCTTTTAGAAAGGTTGATACTTTGTGTATATATGTTGATGGAGTGTGAAGTAAGTATGATTATGAGAATGTGTGTTAATAAAGTGACTTAGTTAGTTATGTGAATGTAATACTGTAGTCAAAGCCGATTTCATTACTTGAGACTTACTAAGCTTAAAATGCTTACCCGGTTGCTTTGGCTCTCTGTTTTATAGATTTTGTTCGTTAGCTATCGGATTCGGGATCAGCGAAGTCGAAGTCATCTACACTATCAAGCTCTTTTGGTACTCTTTTAGTTGAACTCTGGATATGGCATGTATAGGACTACCCCCTGTTGTTTAAGTTCTTTTGTGATGTATGTGTGTAAAGCCATGCGAAAATGGCTTGTAGATGTGGAGTATGGCATTAGACCATTTGTGTTTATGTATGTATATATATGGTTTCACGATGTGACTATGGATTGAAATGGAAGTGTTGGGCTAATGATCAGCCATTGGAATGGCTAAATATGATCACATGTGGACCTATGTATGGCAAAACCCTAGTTGGTCCATGGTAACCACAAAATAGGTAAAGTTTATCTTGAAAACAGATTTTGACAGCAACAGTGGTGTAGAATTGAAAAATCACATAAATTCGTAGGAGTGGAATTAAATAGTGAATAAAATAAGTAATCGAACCTTGATGAATCTACTTTCATATGGAAGTAACGAAACAATTATAGGAACAGTACAGAAAGAGATATTCGGGTTCTTGTGGAACAGGGCCAGAACAGTTTCTGGATTCACTGTTCCGCCTTTGGAAATTCACTATAAATTGACCAGAGATAATTAGGGGTCATACCATATATGTATGGATTCCTCTCTGAGTCTAGTTTCCATAGAAACAAACGGCATTAGTATTGAAGCCCCGTGCAGAGAGATATCCCAGTCGTAATGGGAAAAGGTCAGTGTAGTCGACCCCTGTAACATGAGAGACTTTGACTAATAAACTGTACTAATTGGCCCGACCAAAAAAATTCTAGAAAAAAATATATAGGTGGGGACATGAGTCTAGTTTCAGGGAAAAATCACAAAACTGATTTTCGAGTTGTGAAACTCAAGATATTATTTTTGAAGCGACTAGTACTCAGACTGGGCAGTGTCTGGAAAAATTTTAAAAGTCTGTCAACACCTCGTATTCGACTCCGGTGACGGTCTCGGGTTCGGGGTGTTACAATTTAGTGGTATCAGAGCTACGGTTTAGTCGATTCTAGGACTACCGTAATGTGTTGGGGTCTAGCTATACATGCCATTTTATGTGATTAATTGACAGTGTGGTGATTTCTGACATTTGCAAATGTGTTTATTTATAGTAATGGATCCCGATCCCAACGAGCGGTAGCTGATGATCTTGAGAGTGTAGCGCCTGCTCCCGCACAAGGGACAGCGCCGGTGGACTCTCAACCTAATGCGAGTAACCCGAACGATGAAGCTAGACAAGCTTTCTATAGCGTGATGAATGATTGGTTCAACCAATACATTCGAACTAATATGGCTGTTCCACAACCTCCATTCCCGACAAATACTACCCCCGCACCTACAATACCACCGGTAACGGACCAAATAAGGTCAAATAAGCCCCCAGTTGACAGAATCCGAAAACATGGGCTACTGAATTTAAGGCTATGGATAGCGATGATGCCGAGCAAGCTGAATTTTGGCTGGACAACACTATCCGGGTACTCGATGAGCTATCTTGTACACCCGATGAATGCCTAAAGTGTGCTATCTCCTTGCTACGTGATTTTGCCTACTATTGGTGGAGTACTCTGACTTCTATTGTGCCCCGGGAGCAAGTAACTTGGGAGTTTTTCCAAACTGAGTTTCGGAAAAAGTATATCAGTCAGAGATTTGTTGATCAAAAACGGAAGGAATTTCTTGAGCTTAAGCAAGGTTCTATGTCAGTTACTGATTACGAGCGAAAATTTGTTAGACTTAGTAGATACGCTCGGGAATGTGTTTCGTCCGAGGCTGTTATGTGTAAACGCTTCGAAGATGGGCTGAATGAAGATATAAAAATGTTCGTTGGCATTCTTGAGATACGAGAGTTCGTAGTACTTGTCGAGCGAGCTTGTAAAGCCGAAGAGCTTAGAAAGGAAAAACATAAAGTTGATGTGGGAACCGGGGAGTTTCGTAAAAGATTCTTGGGAAAGTCTCATCAACAGGCATCGAAGAAATTTTGAGATGATGTGGGCCGGTCTAAAAGCACTTCGGGCCTTTTTAGACGAGATCGTGATCGACCCCCTGTGGGTACACGAGGCACTTCAGTCGCCAGTGTTGGGAATGAACGTCGAGGCTGAACGGAATGTCGACATTGCGGTAAATGGCATTTGGGGAGTTGTAGATTCCATGGCCGCTCCTGTTACAAGTGCGGATCAGTGGACCACTTCATTAAAGATTGCCCGAGGCTGTCCGAACAGAATGTAAATCAGAGTGGGAAACCGGGTGCTACCACTGCTCGAGGTAGACCATCTAGAAATATGGGCAATGCTAGTGGTGGTCAGAGAGGATCTAGAGATGCTACGACCAGATCCGAGGCTAGTGCACCTGCTAGAGCATATGCTATACGTGCCCGCGAGGATGCTTCTTCGCCTGATGTTATTACCGGTACTTTTACTCTCTTTGATACTAATGTAATTGCTTTGATTGACCCCGGTTCTACTCATTCGTACATATGTGAAACCTTAGCATCCAGTAAGACTTTACCTATTGAGTCTACTGAGTTTGAAATTCGGGTGTCAAATCCCTTGGGTCGTTACGTGCTGGTCGACAAAGTGTGTAAGAAATGTCCCCTAGCAATTCGAGGTTCCTGTTTTCCAGCGGACTTGATGCTTTTGCCGTTTGATGAATTTGATGTTATCCTTGGGTTGGATTGGTTGACCGTGCATGATGCGGTTGTGAATTGCAAAAGCAAGACTATTGATTTGAGGTGTGCAAATAACAAAGTAATCCGAGTTGAGTCTACGGATTTGGATGGGTTGCCCGCTGTAATATCCTCAATGTTGGCCCAGAAATATGTGAGAAAAGGGTGCGAAGCATACCTTGCGTATGTACTGGATGACCAAGAACTAGAAAAGAAACCTGAATCTGTGCCGGTGGTTTGTGAATACCCGGATGTTTTTCCGGAAGAATTACCGGGTTTACCACCTGTTCGGTAGGTAGAGTTTGGTATTGAGCTTGTACCTGGGACTACGCCGATTTCGATAGCTCCGTATCGTATGGCACCAACTGAGTTAAAAGAGTTGAAAGCTCAGCTGCAAGAATTGACGGATAGAGGTTTCGCTCGGCCAAGTTTCTCACCTTGGGGTGCACCAGTATTGTTCGTGAAAAAGAAGGACGGAACCATGAGGTTGTGCATTGACTATCGTCAACTGAATAAAGTGACGATAAAGAATAAATACCCACTACCGCGTATCGATGATTTGTTTGATCAACTAAAGGGGGCCTCAGTGTTCTCAAAAATAGATTTGAGATCGGGTTATTATCAGTTGCGGATTCGAGATTCAGACGTACCCAAAACTGCTTTCAGAACGAGGTACGGTCACTACGAATTCTTAGTGATGCCGTTTGGGCTCACTAATGCCCCGGCAGTATTTATGGATTTGATGAATCGGATCTTCAGACCATATTTGGATCGGTTCGTAGTTGTGTTCATTGATGACATCTTGGTCTATTCAAGAGATGAGATCGAACATGCTGAGCACCTGAGACTAGTGTTGCAAATTTTAAGGATAAGCAGTTATATGCTAAGTTCAGTAAGTGTGAGTTCTGGTTAAGAGAGGTTAGCTTCTTGGGTCATGTGGTATCCGCGTCGGGTATTCGAGTTGATCCGAACAAAATTTCAGCCATACTTGACTGGAAACCTCCGAGAAATGTTACTGAAGTTCGGAGCTTTTTGGGGCTCGCCGGTTATTACCGACGATTTGTGAAAGGTTTCTCGATGATAGCCACACCAATGACGAAGCTACTTCAAAAGGATGTTAAGTTCGAGTGGACAGAGAAATGTCAGAAAGTTTCGACCAACTGAAAACTCATTTGACTGAAGCTCCAATTTTGGTGCAACCCGAATCAGGTAAAGAGTTTGTCATTTATAGTGACGCATCCCTACTTGGGTTGGGTTGCGTATTGATGCAAGAAGGTCGAGTCGTGGCCTATGCGTCGAGACAATTGAAGCCTCACGAGAGGAATTATCCGACCCATGATCTCGAACTAGCTGCCATCGTGTTTGCTTTAAAAAATATGGCGACATTATCTGTTTGGTGAGAAGTGCCATGTATTTTCGGATCACAAAAGTCTCAAATATTTGATGACTCAACGAGACTTGAATCTGCGACAAAGACGTTGGCTTGAGTTGTTGAAAGATTACGAGCTTGTCATTGATTACCACCCGGGAAAGGCTAACGTGGTTGCGGACGCCTTAAGCCGGAAGTCATTGTTTGCTTTACGAGCGATGAACGTGCATTTGTCTGTTCTACCAGACAGTGTGTTAGTAGCTGAATTAAAAGCTAAACCATTATTGACTCACCAAATTCGTGAAGCTCAGAAAGTCGATGATGAATTGGTTGCAAAACGGGCTAAGTGTTTTCCGAACGAGGAATCGGAGTTTCAAATTGATGATGATGATTGTTTGAGGTTCAGAAATCGTTTGTGTGTTCCAAGGAATTCGGAACTCATTTCGATGATTCTGAACAAAGCCCATTGTAGCCGAATGTCAGTTCACCCGGGGAGTACGAAAATGTACAACGATTTGAAACGTCAATTTTGGTGGCATGGTATGAAACGGGACATCTCTGACTTTGTTTCGAGATGTTTAATATGTCAACAAGTGAAAGCGGAACATCAAGTGCCTTCGGGATTACTCCAGCCGATCATGATACCCGAGTGGAAATGGGATCGAGTCACAATGGACTTTGTGTCCGGACTGCCTTTGTCAGCAAGTAAGAAGGATGCGATATGGGTTATTGTTGATAGACTGACTAAGTCGGCTCATTTCATCCCCGTACGTACGGATTTTTCATTGGATAAACTAGCTGAGTTGTACGTTTATCAAATTGTGAGATTACACGGGGTACCTGTTTCTATCGTGTCGGATAGAGATCCGAGATTCACCTCACGATTTTGGAAGAAATTGCAAGAAGCTCTGGGTACCAAGCTGCATTTTAGCACTGCTTTTCACCCCCAAACCGATGGTCAATCCGAGCGGATAATTCAGATACTTGAGGATATGTTGAGATGTTGCATCCTCGAGTTCAGTAGTTCATGGGAACGGTATTTACCTTTGATTGAATTCGCTTACAACAATAGTTTTCAATCAAGTATTAAGATGGCACCTTACGAGGCTTTGTACGGTCGTAAATGCCGTACACCATTGTTTTGGACCGAGCTCGGTGAAAGAAAAATTTTCGGAGTTGATTTGATTAGAGATGCGGAACAGAAAGTAAAGGTAATCCGTGAAAGTCTGAAGATAGCCACGGATCGTCAGAAATCGTACGCAGATTTGAAACGAAAAGACATCGAGTATCAGGTGGGAGACAAAGTGTTCCTTAAGGTTTCACCTTGGAAAAAGATACTCAGGTTCGGCCGTAAGGGCAAGTTGAGCCCAAGATTCATTGGGCCGTACGAAATCTCCGAACGAGTTGGCCGGTTGCGTATAGATTGATTTTGCCCCCGGAGCTTGAAAAGATTCATGACGTCTTTCATGTTTCGATGCTTCGACGCTATCGATCTGATCCATCGCATATAATTAGCCCATCAGAGGTTGAAATTCAAGTCGATATGAGCTATGAAGAAGAACCGATGCGTATCCTAGCTCGTGAAGTGAAGCAGTTGCGAAACAAAAGAATCCGCTAGTAAAGGTGTTATGGCTCAAACACGGACGAGAAGTACTTGGGAGACGAGAGCTCGATGAAAGAACGATACCAACTATTACCGGTAAGTTTTCGGGACGAAAATTTCTTAAGTGGGGAGAGTTGTGACAGCCCTGACCCTAGTCGGGAAGTGGTTTCGGGACCACAAAACCGAGTTAAGAAATAATTAATTGTTATATTCTATGCTTATTATGTGTGTACATGCATATGTGGAAATTTCATTCCCTAATTTTGCCAATGTATGAGGAATTATTAATTAGGGATCAACATGAACATGGTGAAATATGATAGGCTATTTTAAAGGGCTTATTAGTGCATGTCAACACAAAGGTGGACTTGCATGTCAAATTTGCCCAATTCCCTTATAGTGGCGGCCAAGATGGATTGATGATGGCAATTTATTTGTGAATTAGATTTTATAATAGGAAATTGGGGTATTGGAGACATAAGGAATAATAGAAAGAATGGAAGAAAAAAAGTCTTAACTTGTTCTTCTTAGCCGAACCAGAGGGAGAGAAGGGGAGCAAACATTCGGCCATTGAAACCTAAGGAAGGTTAGTGAATCAGTTAGATTTTTTTGAAATTCTAGTTTGTTTTAGGTTACTCATCATGCTACTTACTTAGCCCATGCCAAAACTTTGAATTTGGATGGTTGAATTGAACATTCGGTTATGGTAGATAAGGAAGGAATTTGATTTTTATCTTTAAGTTTTGATGAAGAAATTGTTGATGAAAGAAGTTGATCTTGTTAAAAACTATAATTTCTAATACTCATGTGTGTAATAGCCGAACCTAGACCTTGCTTAATGCCTTGAGCAAATGCCGATTTGGTGTTTTGAAATGGATGAATTAGGTGCTTGATTTCCTAAAGGTTCGGCATAGTACATGATATTTTGTTAGTATGCTTTCGAAGAATTGAGTAGGTTATGTATAAGTAAGATTTTACGTACGGTCTTGGCGGTATATATGTACAATCGATCAATAGGCATTAAAGGCTAATGTGTGAATTAAGGTATAAGACTATAGGTATTACATAAAATGTGGAATTAATT